>NW_027101163.1:0-74073 GCF_029633855.1 Hoplias malabaricus | reverse complement strand
GCTTTTGGTATTTTTTTAATTTTTTCCCAAAAATGTCTCAGTTTGATCCGGAAAGTTTTATCCAAGCCCATCTGCAGACAACGGACTGGATAAAATTAAAGAAGCCTCAGTTGCTCCAGCTTGCTGAATATTATGAGATTGAGGTAGATTCAGAGTTGAATAAAATTAAGATAGTAGATCCTTGCTCAGTCCCTAGGTTTGAGTGACTCCATCATTGAGGCAAGATTGGCTAGGGAACAAGCAGAGAAGGGTAGGCGAGAGAAGGAGAAGGATAGTTTGCGGGAGCTGGAGTTAGCTAAGATTGAGTTGGAGAAGGTTAAACTCTCGCAGATGGAGAGTCAACAACAGCGCAGACATGAGACTCGGTTTGATGTATCCAAATGTCTACATCTAATGCCAAAATTTCAGGAAGATGAGGTAGATGTGTTTTTTGATGCCTTTGAGAATATAGCCACGGAATTAGCTTGGCTGGAGAATTGTTGGACCGTTTTGGTTCAGAGTGTCCTGTAGGGGAAAGCTCGGGAGGCTTATGCAGCTTTGAATTCTGCACACTCCATGGAGTATGACACGGTGAAAACGGCAGTGAAGAATGCCTATGAAGTTGTGCCAGAAACTTACAGGCACAAATTCCGTTCTCTTAGACGTAAGCTAGCGGAAACCTATTTGGATGTAGCTAGGCAGCAGGAGGCAGTGTTTGAACGAAAGCATGTGAAGTTTATACTTTTGCAGATTTAAAACAGCTTGTTCTTATGGAACAGTTTAAAAATAGTCTACCTGTTCTTTAGGAAGTGTACATTCAGGAGCATGGGGCGACTGAAGTTAAAAAGGCTGCTATGATGGCAGATACTTACGAATTTACCCATAAGGAGTCGAGAGTGAAAGAGAGATCAGTGGTTGGAGAAAGGCTAATACAGAGGTTAAATCAGCAGAGACTAAAAGTCATAGGGAAGGGCCATCTGGCTCTAAACCTCATAGTCAACTTCAAAAACCTGTAAATTCTACTCCCTCGGGAGAAATAATCTGCCATTATTGTAGAAAACCTGGCCATATAAAATCAGGTTGTCCAGTTCTGCAGAAGTGCAGACGTGGGTCTTATACTGACTCTTCAAAATCTGTGGCATTGGTAGTTGGTTCAGAGAGGACTATTAGTTGTGTGGATCCTGAGTCTGAAATAACCCCCTCTCTGTATGATGGGTTTGTCTCCTGCTGTACAGTGTCCATTGGTTCTGGGGAGCCAGAAACCAAAATTAAAATTTTCAGGGACACTGGTGCAGTTCAGTCCTTGTTGTTACAAGGGGTTCGTGATTAGCCAGTTTCAATGACTCTTCAGTGTTGCTTCAGGGTGTGGGAAGTTTGTTTGGTGCCATGCCATTGCATAAAGTGTACCTAACCTCTAACTTGGTAAATGGCTATGTTAATGTAGCAGTAGTGCCATCATTACCAGTCCCTGGAGTTTCTATGCTATTGGGGAATGATCTTGCTGGGGTTCAAGTTTCGGTAACCCCTTTAATTAGTCACATGCCATGTGAGGTACCAGAAACAGAGGCTTTGGCCAGGGAGTATCCTGAGGTGTTTTCAACCTGTGTCGTTACCCGTGCCCAGTCTCGCCCCAAGGGGGTGGTTCCACAGAGAGGGCTGGAGGAGGCAGCATTTGAGCTTGGAGATACCTTCTTTGGAAAACTAGGTTAATCAGATGCAGCTCAGTTTAATAGGGAAACCTTAATCAAGGAGCTCAAGGAGGACCCTGAGTTGGCCTCATTGTGTAAGGGGGCTGGTACACGGGAGGAGACAGAGGAGTCGGCAGAGGTCTTCTATATGCATCAGGGAGTGCTTATGCGGAAGTGGAGGCCTCCTTATCATCCTGCTGTTGAAGATTGGAGTGTTGTGGAGCAGATTGTGTTGCTGAAGAGTTTTAGGTTGAAAGTGTTGCGCTTGGCACATGAAGCACCCATGGCAGGGCATGTGGGTATTCGTAAAGCCCAAGAGAGAGTCTTGCGTTATTTTTATTGGCCGAAGATGCATCGAGATGTAATCTCCTACTGTCGGACATGTCATGCTTGTCAGCTAGCCGGTAAGCCAAATCAGAAAGTGCCTTGTGCACCATTGTGTACTCTCCATTTTTGCGAGTGACGATAGATTGTGTTGGACCTTTGCACAAGACAAAAAAGGGTTATAAGTATCTGTTCACAATATTGGATGTGTGTAATAGATTTCCGGAGGCTGTACCCTCGAGAAACATTAAGGCAAGAACTATAATTGAGTGTTTGTTTCAGTTCTTTTCTCGGTGTGGGCTGCCTCGTGAGATTCAATCAGATTGTGGTTCAAACTTTACATCTGGTGTTTTCCAGGAAGTAATGTGTGAGCTAGATATTAAGCAAATTTGTATTCATTAAAGGAGCAGGAACACTCTTGTCTGTGATGTTTCTCTTTTCTCTGAGACCTCCTGTAACAAAATGCACATATGCCATTTGTTCAAAACTGTGATCTTCAAAATAAAATTTGGGCATTTAAACCATCTAACAGTGATTATGGAAAAGCGAAGAACCACTATGTTAGTACACAATAGGTTTCTGAACAGGGGCTCAAGCACTCATGAATAATAATTTACAAATAAACAAATAAGTGCTCATTTATTCTGGTTCATCCTGAGTAAACAGACCTCGGTGTGCATTTACCTCAGATCAGTATCTGGTAATGAGGGACAAACAGGTTTGTACTCACAGTAAAATCTTTAATGCTTTGTTTTAGACAGAACATTACCTCAATATCTGCATTGATTGTCGAAGTTTGCAGGTATTTCATCGTTTTAAAACAGTAAAGTACAAAGAGAATTTGTGTGTGTAAAGTTGTTCACTCTTTAATGTTAAAATCTTTCCTGTCTCTCCGCTGCTGAGCTGCAAGTAGGTGTACGCATGTGTAGTCCAAAATGCCTTGGGCACTGAGTTGTCACTCAAAAACTCATTAGCCAATGGGAAGGTACCCCTGAGAAAACCCGCCCACACGAGAGCTTTTTGCCAAAACTGCTTGCAAAACTCAAGGATCCAGTGTACAAAACTCAGAGAGCTCGTGCACAGAACTCGTGCTGCTTGTGCACAAAACTCAGAGAGCACACGCAGAACTCAGAACTCACACACTAAAGCCATGGAGCGTTTCATATTTGGCACAAATCTGATTCCATAATCCTTGGAATCCTGAAGGTTCCAAAAAGCTGTGCAAGCCTATTCTATACTTCACTCAGCACATGGAGCATTTACAAAAGAGGCGTGAGCCTAATCTTTATTTTTTTTAGCACATCTGTAACATTCCAAAATGCTGCGAGAGCCAATTCTTAATTCTCGTAGCAACCGGAGCGTTAAAAAGGGTGGCGTGAGCCTACTGTTTATTTTTAGCGCATCCTGAAGATTCCAAAAAGCTGCAAAACCTGTTCTTAATTCTTGTAGAAACCGGAGCGTTCCAAATGATGACGTGAGCATGCTGTTTATTTTTAGCATGTGCTGAAGGTTCCAAAAAGCTGCACGAGACTATTCTCAATTCTCGTAGCAACCGGAGCGATCCAAGTGGTGACGCAAGCTTGTTTATTTTTAGCGAATCCTGTATGGAACCTGATTGGTGCCAAAAAGAATCGCACAAAAAAAAATTAACATCAAACGTAAAACTTAAAGGTTACCCTCTACTCATGTGTTTACCTAGCTTGACTGGAAATAGGAATCCCATCTTGATATATACAGTTATACATTTTATGGACTAGAAGAGGTCTCCATATCTCAGCTTTGGGATATGGTAGAGCGAAAATAACCACACCACTGTCTTTGTCAGGACTTCCCTGACACACGGTGTGGGTTTGGAGAAGATCTGAGGAGGTCACAGTTTTCACCCCAAAAAAAAAATAATAAAGGGTACCCCTTTGTGTTTTTTTTTTATACTAAATTTTTGACCGTCTCAGACTTCTACCTCTACCTCTACCTTGCTAGATGTTTGTTTTTTTTTTTTAGCGCATCCGGAATCTTTCAAAATGTTGCGCAAGCCTATTCTTAATTCTCAAAGCATCCGCAGCATTCCAAATGGTGACGCAAACTTGTTGATTATTTTTAGTGAATCCTGTATGGAATCTGATTTGTGCCAAAAAGAATGCACAAAAAAAATTCATCTCAAATGTAAAACTTATAACTTGCAAACAAAAAATCCAGCTCTGACATTTGTGCTCCATGACTTTGTGCGTGAGCGCTGAGTTCAGCGCATGCTCTCTGAGTTTTGTGCGCCAGCTGCACGAGTTCTGTGCGTGCTCTTTGAGTTTTGTACGCCTTGTTCCTGAGTAACTGTAAACTGCTTATGCATGCAAATTCATTAACTACAGAACTTCAAATGTAAAAGATTATGAGGTTATAGTACAAACGATTATGCTACAACTGATGCTAAAGATCTCATCTAAATAACTTAAATTAACCTCCTATTTGCTTTTCTCCCTGCCCACCATTTTTCACTGCCCTACTCATTTTTTTTTACTACAGTCCATCTTTACATAATTACATAAAGAAAATGAATTAGTTCATGTTCATAGTTAATTTTGAAAAAAATGTACTAACTTCACAGCTCCAAAAATAAACTACTTCACGTGCTTTTGTTTATTTTTTTCTCTCAGTAAATAAGCTTCTATAGCTTTCATATAACCTTCTGCAACCCATTAATCACCAGCCAAAACTCACTGCTACTCACTAACAAAAAATGAGTGTATGTGAAATTATATATTCAAAATATTACTTTACACCAAAAAACCAGCACTGAGATTGAGAATGTATTTTAACCCACGTAGCTACTACTTTATGTCTTCTTAATGTGTTTAAGCAGTTTTATTTCTTATTTTATTTCTTATACTGAGGGAAGCGGTTCTGTGACATAAAAAATGCTCACATCGTCTTGTAAAATTCGCCATCAAACCACATAATTACTCAAATTAAAATACTCATGTATGAGCGATTGTCATGTCATTTAAATGTTTTCTATGTCAGAGGGGAAAAAAGAGCTAGCTAGAGTTAAACAGGTTAGCTAAAGTTTGTCATTTGGAAAAAAAACAAACAAACAAAAAAAAAAAACGGTTCAATATTACGTATGTACCATATAGCAGTTGATAGAATAACGTACATAACATTAACGATGTTGACTACATTTGGGCGATACCAAAATACATATGTATCCAAAAATAGAAGGTTAAATTGACATATTTATGGGATGAAGCTGTTCCCTGAGGCTGGTGAGAGCTGCTCGCGTGCCGCGGTCACTGAAAAGAGTGCGTAGCTTCATCGTCTTCTTCTTCTGTGTTTTTACATCAGTTCTCTTCTGCCACCTTCCGGTTTCTCACTCAGAGTTCATTCATTTTAGAGCTGTCGTTCCAGTCCAGTCGTCTTCACTTAAACTTAAATAACAATCTCCTCCCTTCAGCATGACACTGAATGTTTCCATATGTGTTTAATAAAATGCTCTGATCAGTGTAGTGTGCTAACTGCAATCCCAGTAAACATTTAGCCGTTGATTCAATGTTGAAATAATGTACTTGACTGTGGTCTAATCAACGTTTTTTTAAGGTTGAAAATGAAAATGAAACACTGACGTTGAAAAGACGACTAACTAAGTCACATTAAAGACGTCCTTTTAAAGCCGTTATTTCAATGTGGAAATCACGTACATAAATGTCATCCAATAAACTCTGGATTAAAGTTGAAAAGACATCCAAACATCAACTTTATTTGTATAGCGCCTTTTACAACTGACGTTGTCACAAAGCAGCTTCACAGTTTCAGAACAGAACATTTAAAACAAAGCCCAATGCGAGCAAGCGGAAGGCGACACTGCCAAGGAAAAACTCCCTCAAGGCTGGAGGAAGAAACCTTGGGAGGAACCAAGACTCACAAAGGAGACCCATCCTCCTCTGATCAAACTATAGATTGAATTTTAAATGATCACCAATGAATTGTCATTATGCTACATAATAATAATAATAATGATAATAATCATAATAGTGACATCAATCTTGGGGCATAATAATAGTGCATCAGATTTGGAAGAATCAGTCAATGTTGCTAATCTGAGTCCATTTCTACTTCAGTGTAGTTGATCATGGTGAGTGGTCAGAGGCTGGCAGCAGTAGATGGAGGTGAGCAGCTGGTCTGGTCTGGTCTGGGCCGCAGGAGAATCCAGCAAACAATCTTCCATCAGTGGGCCACCATTTTCTCAGAAAACAGTAAAGGGAAGCGGTTAGTTTAGTTGAGTGCAGCAGAGAAAAAGAGCATGTGACGGATCTGACTGTAACAGACTGGGAGGAGGGAAACCAGAAGGAGCTCAGGCAAGGACGTCTTTCAGCTCCAAAAAAGAGAAATTGTGAGAACATCATCCGCGTTTACCCTGATTCCCCATGTCCATGAGTTCCTGAAATGACAACCTTAAACTAGACAGAGGTTAGTTGCCAAAGGCTAAACTGAACAAGTGTGTTTTGAGCCTAGACTTAAACATAGTGACTGTGTCTGCGTCCCGGACACTAGCTGGAAGATTGTTCCAGAGCCGAGGGGCTTTGTAGGAGAAAGAGTTTACTCAAGTTTCTGCTGGAGCATTCTGATAAAAGTGCATTGCAATAATCTAATCTTGATGTAATAAAAGCGTGAACAAATTTTTCTGCATCTGGGTGGGATAAGGAATTTCTTAACTTAGCGAGGTTCCGAAGATGTAGGAAAGCTGTTTTTGTAATTTTACCTATATGCTGATCATGATGATAGATCTGAATCAATTATGGCACCCAGATTTTTAGCTGATGAGCTAGGGAGAACAGGGAAGTCAAAATTATGTATTAAGTCTGATACCTTATTTATAACAGGTTTTGGACCTAGAAGGAGAACCTCGGTTTTGTCGCTGTTTAGCAGAAGGAAATTGTATGACATCCAATGCTTCACTTCTTTAACACAGTCCTCCATTTTCTTTAGTGTAGGTTTGTCATCTGGTTTGGCTGATATGTATAACTGTGTGTCATCTGTGTAACTGTGGAAGGTAATGCCATGCCTGCTAATAACTCTGCCCAGTGGCAGCATTTATAATATGAATAGTAAAGGTCCTAGAATGGAGCCTTGGGAAATTCCAGATCTCATTTTTTTCTTACAAAGAAGAAACATTATTTACTTTTACAAACTGGTAGCGATCCTTGAGATAAGACTTAAACCATGATAGGGCCGTTCCTGTTATTCCAACCATGTTTTTTAATCTTTCTAGCAGAATAGTATGATCACTTGTATCAAAAGCTGCACTGAGGTCGAGTAGAACTAGCATGGATACGCAGCCTCGATCAGAGGTGAGAAGAAGGTTGTTTGCTATCTTAACTAAAGCCGTTTCGGTGCTATGGTGTGGCCTAAAACCAGATTGAAATTTTTTATATATGTTATTCTTATGCAAGTATGAGGGAAGTTGTTGGACCACAACTTTTTCTAAGATCTTAAATATGAAGAGAAGGTCTGTAATTGGATAGTACACTAGGATCAAGATTCGGTTTCTTGATCAGGGGTTTAATAACTGCTAGTTTAAATGCTTTGTGTACGTGATCACATACAGTATAAGGGACGAATTTATGATTGTTAAAAGGGGATTGATTATGACTGGTAATACTTCTTTAAATAGTTTTGTTGGTATTGCATCAAGTGTGCAGGTCATACAAACAGGTCAATCCAATTCTAGCTGTGGTAGTGGGTCAAAGTCCTCTAGTCGTCCTTCTCTGTTTTGTTCTATATCATCCACACCAGATGACAGACAGGCTGGATTTAGTATATTGTTTGTCTAATATGTTCAATCTTATTGTTAAAAAAGTCCATAAAAGCATTGCTGGTGTGAACAGCTGGGATCTGTGTATCAGTAGCTGCCCGATTGTTTGTAAGTTTAGAGATTACATTAAAGAGTGCTCTAGGATTGTCTTTATTATTTTCAATCAGTGAGGCCAGATGTGCTGAACGTGCATTGACGAGCGCCCTTCTAAATTCGATAAGGCTGTTTTTCCAGGCACAGTGAAATACTTCCAGTTTAGTCGACCGCCATTTCCGCTCTAATTTCCTTACGGTTTGTTTTAAGGTGAGTGTTTCTTCATTATACCAGGGAGTGAGTTTTTTCTGTCGTAGCTTTTTACGCTTAAGTGGTGCTACACTATCTAAAGTTGATCAAAGTGTGTTATCTAAGTAGTCCATTAGTCTGTCCAGCTCCAGTGGGTCCGCTGGACTACTGACTGAGGTCAATAAGTCAGTGATGTTTTCAGTAAATTTAGGGGAAGTAGATGGGGTTAGTGAGCGCTTTATATAGTAATGTGGGCATGTACATTTTTTTTATATCTAAACTATTCATACGAAATTATGTAGTGGTCTGAGACTGTGGAAGACTGCGGGAGAATATTTAAGTTTTTTATGTTCGTGCCCAGGGTCAAAACCAAGTCTAGTGTGTGATTACAATAATGAGTAGGACCTGATACATTTTGTGTGAAACCAACAGTATCTATGATTTATGTGAATGTTCTTTTTTAGGGGATCATCACTTTTCTCAAAATGAATGTTAAAGTCTCCTACAATTATTAACGTATCACAGGACACTGCTAAATTAGCAGCTAGTTCACCAAATTCTTTTATAAATTCTGAATATGGCCCTGGTGGTCTATAAATGTTTAATAAGGAGATTGTGTTCTTATTTGTGGCGGGGTTAATTATGTTAATGTACATAATTTCAAAGGAAGTAAAGTTGTAACCATGTTTTTGGTTAATAATTAAATTATTTTTGTAAATTATACATAATCCACCCCCTTTGCCCGTCAGTCTGGGGCTGTGTACATATTTATAGCCTGTAGGAGTGGCTTGATTTAGTGCTAAATATTCATCATTTCAGACTGACAGACAGTCTTGATACTGTAACAAATGTTTATATTCCTTAGAGCAAGCTTTGTACATACACCCTTACTATGGGCAAACAAATGGCCATTATCTGTAAGTGTATCCTTAAAATCACTTACCTGTTCGCTGTGTAATCTACTTGCCTGGTTTGTGCTGGTGGGTGGGGTTAGTCAAGTCTGGCGCAGACGTCGGACATCCCATTCCCAATGTATTTTAATTGAATGCAATAGATTGGAAGTGGGACGTCGGACACGGAACTGACTGATCCCATTCCCAATGTATTTGAATTGAATGCAATAGATTGGAAGTGGGACGTCGGACCCGGAAGTGACCGATCCCACTCCCAATGTATTTGAATTGAATGCAATAGATTGGAAGTGGGACGGCAGACTCGGAAGTGACCGATCCCACTCCCAATGTATTTGAATTGAATGCAATAGATTGGAAGTGGGACGTCGGACTCGGAACTGACCGATCCGACTCCCAATGTATTTTAATTGAATGCAATAGATTGGAAGTGGGACGTCAGACTCGGAACTGACCGATCCCACTCCCAATATATTTGACTTGAAGTTAGGCTTACACAACTTCACAGGCTGTCTCGTGGGGTGTGCACAATAAACATATTAACATTTGGGGTCATTCGGACCCTTTTAAGGGGTGTCCAAAACCCATGAATGAAATTTGAATGGGAATAAATTGGGAGTGGGATGTCCAGAAACTGAGCTTGGGGGGGTCTACCGACTTCACGGCGTCGAGTACTGAATCATCTGAGTCCCCCAAACAACATATCAGAAGATGGGGTCACTGGGATCTTGCGTAGTATGTTATGTTCAGCAAATTTATTCATGAAAAATGTTTTCCTTTGTTTGCCCACTTCCAATCTATTCTAACCAAGTCAAATAAATTGCAAGTGGGATCTTACTTCCAATCTATTCCAGTCAAATCAAATAAACTGGAAGTGGGATCCCACTTCCAATTTATTTTACTATTTGGAATTTGGAAATCTTTGATTTTGGGGCCAGAACTGAGGCCTATATTGACAAATTGGGACCCTATCTCACTTCCAATTTATTCCAGTCAAATCAAATAGAATGGAAGTGGGATCCCACTTCCAATCTATTCTAACCAAGTCAAATTGGGGTCAATTTTGACAAATTGGGACCAATTTTGGACCCAATCTCACTATCCCATTTCCAATTGATTTCATTCAAGTCAAATAAATTGGAAGTGGGATCCCATGGAACATGTACATGACTTGGCTGAAATAAATTGGAAGTGGGATCCCATGAAACACGTACATGACTTGGCTGAAATGAATTGGAAGTGGGATCCCAATTCCAGTCTATTTCAGCCAAGTCAAATAAACTGGAAATGGGATACCACTTCCAATATATTCCAATATAGTAAAATAAATTGGAAGTGGGATCCAATTTCGAAAACTTTGACTTTGAGTATTTTGTGCCTGCTGCGAGATCTCTGAGGCTTTTCTTGCGAGCTTTGCGATCTCTTTGAGTGTTTTGTGTGCGCTGCGCGATCTCTCTGAGGTTTTTCTTGCGAGCTTTGCGATCTCTCTGAGGTTTTTTTGTGAGCTTTGCGATCTCTCTGAGGCTTTTCTTGCGAGCTTTGCGATCTCTCTGAGTGTTTTGTGCATGCTGCGCGCTCTCTCTGAGGTTTTTTTGTGAGCTTTGCCATCTCTCTGAGGCTTTTCTTGCGAGCTTTGCGATCTCTGTGTGTTTTGTGCGTGCTACGCGATCTGTCTGAGGTTTTTTTTGTGAGCTTTGCGATCTCTCTGAGTATCTTGTGCATGCTGCGCGCTCTCTCTGAGTGTTTTGTGCATGCTGCGCGCTCTCTCTGAGGTTTTTTTGTGAGCTTTGCCATCTCTCTGAGGCTTTTCTTGCTAGCTTTGCGATCTCTCTGTGTTTTGTGCGTGCTGCGCGATCTCTCTGAGGCTTTTCTTGCGAGCTTTGCGATCTCTCTGTGTGTTTTGTGCGTGCTGCGCGATCTGTCTGAGGTTTTTTTTGTGAGCTTTGCGATCTCTCTGTGTGTTTTGTGCGTGCTGCGCGATCTGTCTGAGTTTTTTTTTGTGAGCTTTGCGATCTCTCTGAATGTATTGTGCATGCTGCGTGATCTGTCTGAGGTTTTTTTTTGTGAGCTTTGCGATCTCTGTGTGTTTTGTGCATGCTGCGCCATCTCTCTGATGTTTTTTTTGTGAGCTTTGCGATCTCTCTGTGTGTTTTGTGCATGCTGCGCGATCTGTCTGAGGTTTTTTTTGTGAGCTTTGCGATCTCTCTGAGGGTTTTGTGCATGCTGCGCGATCTGTCTGAGGTTTTTTTGCGAGCTTTGCGATCTCTCTGAATGTTTTGTGCGTGCTGCGCGATCTGTCTGAGGTTTTTTTTGCGAGCTTTGCGATCTCTCTGAGTGTTTTGTGCGTGCTGCGCGATCTGTCTGAGGTTTTTTTTGTGAGCTTTGCGATCTCTGAGTATCTTGTGCGTGCTGCGCGCTCTCTCTCAGTTTTTTTTGTGAGCTTTGCGATCTCTCTGTGGGTTTTGTGCATGCTGCGCGATCTCTCTGAGGTTTTTCTTGTGAGCTTTGCGATCTCTCTGAGGTTTTTTTGTGAGCTTTGCGATCTTTCTGAGGCTTTTCTTGTGAGCTTTGCGATCTCTCTGTGTGTTTTGTGCATGCTGCGCGATCTGTCTGAGGTTTTTCTTGCGAGCTTTGCGATCTGTCTGAGGTTTTTCTTGCGAGCTTTGCGATCTCTCTGAGGTTTTTTTGTGAGCTTTGCGATCTCTCTGAGTGTTTTGTGCGGGCTGCTCGCTCTCTCTGAGGTTTTTTTGTGAGCTTTGCGATCTCTCTGAGGCTTTTCTTGTGAGCTTTGCAATCTCTCTGTGTGTTTTGTGCGTGCTGTTCGATCTCTCTGAGGCTTTTCTTGTGAGCTTTGCGATCTCTCTGAGTGTTTTGTGCGTGCTGCGCCATCTCTCTGATGTTTTTTTGTGAGCTTTGCGATCTCTGTTTTTTTGCGAGCTTTGCGATCTCTCTGTGTGTTTTGTGCGTGCTGCGCGATCTCTCTGAGGCTTTTCTTGCGAGCTTTGCGATCTCTCTGTGTGTTTTGTGCATGCTGCGTGATCTGTCTGAGTTTTTTTTTGTGAGCTTTGCGATCTCTCTGAATGTATTGTGCATGCTGCGTGATCTGTCTGAGGTTTTTTTTTGTGAGCTTTGCGATCTCTGTGTGTTTTGTGCATGCTGCGCCATCTCTCTGATTTTTTTTTTGTGAGATTTGCGACCTCTCTGTGTGTTTTGTGCGTGCTGCGCGATCTGTCTGAGGTTTTTTTTGTGAGCTTTGCGATCTCTCTGTGTGTTTTGTGCATGCTGCTCGATCTGTCTGAGTTTTTTTTTGTGAGCTTTGCAATCTCTCTGAGGGTTTTGTGCATGCTGCGCGATTTGTCTGAGGTTTTTCTTGCGAGCTTTGCGATCTCTCTGAGGTTTTTTTGTGAGCTTTGCGATCTCTCTGAGGCTTTTCTTGTGAGCTTTGCGATCTCTCTGTGTGTTTTGTGCATGCTGCGCGATCTGTCTGAGGTTTTTCTTGCGAGCTTTGCGATCTCTCTGAGGTTTTTCTTGCGAGCTTTGCGATCTCTCTGAGGTTTTTTTGTGAGCTTTGCGATCTCTCTGAGTGTTTTGTGCGGGCTGCGCGCTCTCTCTGAGGTTTTTTTGTGAGCTTTGCGATCTCTCTGAGGCTTTTCTTGTGAGCTTTGCGATCTCTCTGTGTGTTTTGTGCGTGCTGCGCGATCTGTCTGAGGTTTTTTTTTGTGAGCTTTGCGATCTCTGAGTATCTTGTGCGTGCTGCGCGGTCTCTCTGAGTTTTTTTTGTGAGCTTTGCGATCTCTCTGTGGGTTTTGTGCATGCTGCGCGATCTCTCTGAGGTTTTTCTTGCGAGCTTTGCGATCTCTCTGAGGTTTTTTTGTGAGCTTTGCGATCTCTCTGAGTGTTTTGTGCGGGCTGCGCGCTCTCTCTGAGGTTTTCTTGTGAGCTTTGCGATCTCTCTGAGGTTTTTTTGTGAGCTTTGCGACCTCTCTGTGTGTTTTGTGCATGCTGCGCGATCTGTCTGAGGTTTTTCTTGCGAGCTTTGCGATCTCTCTGAGGTTTTTTTGTGAGCTTTGCGATCTCTCTGAGTGTTTTGTGCGGGCTGCGCGCTCTCTCTGAGGTTTTCTTGTGAGCTTTGCGATCTCTCTGTGTGTTTTGTGCATGCTGCGCCATCTCTCTGATGTTTTTTTTTTGTGAGCTTTGTGATCTCTCTGTGTGTTTTGTGCATGCTGCGCGATCTCTCTGAGGTTTTTTTTATGAGATTTGCGATCTCTCTGAGTGTTTTGTGCGTGCTGCGCGATCTATCTGAGTTTTTTTTTGTGAGCTTTGCGACCTCTCTGTGTGTTTTGTGCGTGCTGCGCGATCTGTCTGAGGTTTTTTTTGTGAGCTTTGCGATCTCTCTGTGTGTTTTGTGCATGCTGCTCGATCTGTCTGAGTTTTTTTTTGTGAGCTTTGCGATCTCTCTGAGGGTTTTGTGCATGCTGCGCGATTTGTCTGAGGTATTTCTTGCGAGCTTTGCGATCTCTCTGAGGTTTTTTTGTGAGCTTTGCGATCTCTCTGAGGCTTTTCTTGTGAGCTTTGCGATCTCTCTGTGTGTTTTGTGCATGCTGCGCGATCTGTCTGAGGTTTTTCTTGCGAGCTTTGCGATCTCTCTGAGGTTTTTCTTGCGAGCTTTGCGATCTCTCTGAGGTTTTTTTGTGAGCTTTGCGATCTCTCTGAGTGTTTTGTGCGGGCTGCGCGCTCTCTCTGAGGTTTTTTTGTGAGCTTTGCGATCTCTCTGATGCTTTTCTTGTGAGCTTTGCGATCTCTCTGAGTGTTTTGTGCGGGCTGCGCGCTCTCTCTGAGGTTTTCTTGTGAGCTTTGCGATCTCTCTGTGTGTTTTGTGCATGCTGCGCCATCTCTCTGATGTTTTTTTTTTGTGAGCTTTGTGATCTCTCTGTGTGTTTTGTGCATGCTGCGCGATCTCTCTGAGGTTTTTTTATGAGATTTGCGATCTCTCTGAGTGTTTTGTGGGTGCTGCTCGATCTCTCTGAGGCTTTTCTTGCGAGCTTTGCGATCTCTCTGAGTGTTTTGTGGGTGCTGCGCGATCTGTCTGAGGTTTTTTTGTGAGCTTTGCGATCTCTCTGAGTGTTTTGTGGGTGCTGCGCGATCTGTCTGAGGCGTTTCTTGCGAGCTTTGCGATCTCTCTGAGGTTTTTTTGCGAGCTTTGCGATCTCTGTGTGTTTTGTGCGTGCTGCGCGATCTATCTGAGTTTTTTTTTGTGAGCTTTGCGATCTCTCTGTGTGTTTTGTGCGTGCTGCGCGATCTGTCTGAGGTTTTTTTTTGTGAGCTTTGCAATCTCTCTGTGTGTTTTGTGCATGCTGCTCGATCTGTCTGAGTTTTTTTTTGTGAGCTTTGCGATCTTTCTGAGGCTTTTCTTGTGAGCTTTGCGATCTCTCTGTGTGTTTTGTGCATGCTGCGCGCTCTCTCTGAGGTTTTTTTGTGAGCTTTGCGTACTCTCTGAGGCTTTTCTTGTGAGCTTTGCAATCTCTCTGTGTGTTTTGTGCGTGCTGTTCGATCTCTCTGAGGCTTTTCTTGTGAGCTTTGCGATCTCTCTGAGTGTTTTGTGCGTGCTGCGCCATCTCTCTGATGTTTTTTTGTGAGCTTTGCGATCTCTGTGTGTGTTTTGTGCGTGCTGCGCGATCTCTCTGAGGCGTTTCTTGCGAGCTTTGCGATCTCTCTGAGGTTCTTTTGCGAGCTTTGCGATCTCTCTGTGTGTTTTGTGCGTGCTGCGCGATCTCTCTGAGGCTTTTCTTGCGAGCTTTGCGATCTCTCTGTGTGTTTTGTGCATGCTGCGTGATCTGTCTGAGTTTTTTTTTGTGAGCTTTGCGATCTCTCTGAATGTATTGTGCATGCTGCGTGATCTGTCTGAGGTTTTTTTTTGTGAGCTTTGCGATCTCTGTGTGTTTTGTGCATGCTGCGCCATCTCTCTGATGTTTTTTTGTGAGCTTTGCGATCTCTCTGAATGTATTGTGCATGCTGCGTGATCTGTCTGAGGTTTTTTTTTGTGAGCTTTGCGATCTCTGTGTGTTTTGTGCATGCTGCGCCATCTCTCTGATGTTTTTTTTGTGAGCTTTGTGATCTCTCTGTGTGTTTTGTGCGTGCTGCGCGATCTGTCTGAGGTTTTTTTTGTGAGCTTTGCGATCTCTCTGTGTGTTTTGTGCGTGCTGCGCGATTTGTCTGAGGTTTTTTTTGCGAGCTTTGCGATCTCTCTGAGTGTTTTGTGCGTGCTGCGCGATCTGTCTGAGGTTTTTTTTTGTGAGCTTTGCGATCTCTGAGTATCTTGTGTGTGCTGCGCGCTCTCTCTGAGTTTTTTTTGTGAGCTTTGCGATCTCTCTGTGGGTTTTGTGCATGCTGCGCGATCTCTCTGAGGTTTTTCTTGCGAGCTGCGCGATCTCTCTGAGGTTTTTCTTGCGAGCTTTGCGATCTCTCTGAGGTTTTTTTGTGAGCTTTGCGATCTCTCTGAGGCTTTTCTTGTGAGCTTTGCGATCTCTCTGTGTGTTTTGTGCATGCTGCGCGATCTGTCTGAGGTTTTTCTTGCGAGCTTTGCGATCTCTCTGAGGTTTTTCTTGCGAGCTTTGCGATCTCTCTGAGGTTTTTTTGTGAGCTTTGCGATCTCTCTGAGTGTTTTGTGCGGGCTGCGCGCTCTCTCTGAGGTTTTTTTGTGAGCTTTGCGATCTCTCTGAGGCTTTTCTTGTGAGCTTTGCGATCTCTCTGTGTGTTTTGTGCGTGCTGCGCGATCTGTCTGAGGTTTTTTTTTGTGAGCTTTGCGATCTCTGAGTATCTTGTGCGTGCTGCACGCTCTCTCTGAGTTTTTTTTGTGAGCTTTGCGATCTCTCTGTGGGTTTTGTGCATGCTGCGCGATCTCTCTGAGGTTTTTCTTGCGAGCTTTGCGATCTCTCTGAGGTTTTTTTGTGAGCTTTGCGATCTCTCTGAGGCTTTTCTTGTGAGCTTTGCGATCTTTCTGTGTGTTTTGTGCATGCTGCGCGATCTGTCTGAGGTTTTTCTTGCGAGCTTTGCGATCTCTCTGAGGTTTTTCTTGCGAGCTTTGCGATCTCTCTGAGGTTTTTTTGTGAGCTTTGCGATCTCTCTATCTCTCTGATGTTTTTTTTTGTGAGCTTTGTGATCTCTCTGTGTGTTTTGTGCGGGCTGCGCGCTCTCTCTGAGGTTTTCTTGTGAGCTTTGCGATTTCTCTATCTCTCTGATGTTTTTTTTTGTGAGCTTTGTGATCTCTCTGTGTGTTTTGTGCATGCTGCGCGATCTGTCTGAGGCGTTTCTTGCGAGCTTTGCGATCTTTCTGAGGTTTTTTTGTGAGCTTTGCGATCTCTCTGTGTGTTTTGTGCGTGCTGCGCGATCTCTCTGTGTGTTTTGTGCAAACTGTGTGCTCTCTCTGAGGTTTTTTTTGCTTTGCGATCTCTCTGAGTATCTTGTGCGTGCTGCGCGCTCTCTCTGTGTGTTTTGTGCATGCTGCGCCATCTCTCTGATGTTTTTTTTGTGAGCTTTGAGATCTCTCTGTGTGTTTTGTGCGTGCTGCGCGATCTGTCTGAGGTTTTTTTTGTGAGCTTTGCGAGCTTTGCGATTTCTCTGTGTGTTTTGTGCGTGCTGCGCGATCTGTCTGAGGTTTTTTTTGTGAGCTTTGCGATCTCTCTGTGTGTTTTGTGCGTGCTGCGTTATCTGTCTGAGGTTTTTTTGCTTTGCGATCTCTGAGTGTCTTGTGCGCACTGCGCCATCTATCTGAGGTTTTATTGTGAGCTTTGCGATCTCTCTGTCTTTTTTTGCGTGCTTTGCGATCTCTCTGAGGTTTTTTTTTTTTCTTGCGAGCTTTGCGATCTCTCTAGGTGTTTTGTTCGCCCTGCGCGATCTCTCTGACATATTTCTTGGGAGCTTTGCGATCTCTCTGAGTGTCTTGTGCATGCTGCGCCATCTCTCTGAGGTTTTTTTTGTGAGGTTTGCGATCTCTGTGTTTTTTTGTGAGCTTTGCGATCTCTCTGTGTGTTTTGTGCGTGCTGCGCGATCTGTCTGAGGCTTTTCTTGCGAGCTTTGCGATCTCTCTGAGTGTTTTGTGCGTGCTGCGCGATCTGTCTGAGGTTTTTTTTTGTGAGCTTTGCGATCTCTCTGTGGGTTTTGTGCATGCTGCGCCATCTCTCTGATGTTTTTTTTGTGAGCTTTGCGATCTCTCTGTGTGTTTTGTGCATGCTGCGCGATCTGTCTGAGGTTTTTTTTGTGAGCTTTGCGATCTCTCTGAGGGTTTTGTGCATGCTGCGCGATCTGTCTGAGGTTTTTTTTGCGAGCTTTGCGATCTCTCTGAATGTATTGTGCGTGCTGCGCGATCTGTCTGAGGTTTTTTTTGCGAGCTTTGCGATCTCTCTGAGTGTTTTGTGCGTGCTGCGCGCTCTCTCTGAGTTTTTTTTGTGAGCTTTGCGATCTCTCTGTGGGTTTTGTGCATGCTGCGCGATCTCTCTGAGGTTTTTTTGTGAGCTTTGCGATCTCTCTGAGGCTTTTCTTGTGAGCTTTGCGATCTCTCTGTGTGTTTTGTGCATGCTGCGCGATCTGTCTGAGGTTTTTCTTGCGAGCTTTGCGATCTCTCTGAGGTTTTTGTTGCGAGCTTTGCGATCTCTCTGAGGTTTTTTTGTGAGCTTTGCGATCTCTCTGAGGCTTTTCTTGTGAGCTTTGCAATCTCTCTGTGTGTTTTGTGCGTGCTGCGCCATCTCTCTGATGTTTTTTTTTTTGTGAGCTTTGCGATCTCTCTGAGTGTTTTGTGCGTGCTGCGCCATCTCTCTGATGTTTCTTTTTTTTTGTGAGCTTTGCAATCTCTCTGTGTGTTTTGTGCATGCTGCGCCATCTCTCTGATGTTTTTTTTGTGAGCTTTGTGATCTCTCTGTGTGTTTTGTGCGTGCTGCGCGATCTGTCTGAGGTTTTTTTTGTGAGCTTTGCGATCTCTCTGTGTGTTTTGTGCGTGCTGCGAGATCTCTCTGAGGTTTTCTTGTGAGCTTTGCGATCTCTCTGAGTGTTTTGTGCGTGCTGCGCCATCTCTCTGATGTTTTTTTTTTGTGAGCTTTGCGATCTCTCTGAGTGTTTTTTGCGTGATGTTCGATCTCTCTGAGGCTTTTCTTGCGATCTCTCTGAGTGTTTTGTGGGTGCTGCGCGATCTGTCTGAGGTTTTTTTGTGAGCTTTGCGATCTCTCTGAGTGTTTTTTTGCGAGCTTTGCGATCTCTCTGTGTCTTTTGTGCGTGCTGCGCGATCTCTCTGAGGTTTTTCTTGCGAGCTTTGCGATCTCTCTGAGGTTTTTTTGTGAGCTTTGCGATCTCTCTGTGTGTTTTGTGCGTGCTGCGCCATCTCTCTGATATTTTTTTTTTTGTGAGCTTTGCGATCTCTCTGAGTGTTTTGTGCGTGCTGCGCCATCTCTCTGATGTTTTTTTCTTTGTGAGCTTTGCAATCTCTCTGTGTGTTTTGTGCATGCTGCGCCATCTCTCTGATGTTTTTTTTGTGAGCTTTGTGATCTCTCTGTGTGTTTTGTGCGTGCTGCGCGATCTGTCTGAGGTTTTTTTTGTGAGCTTTGCGATCTCTCTGTGTGTTTTTTGCGTGATGTTCGATCTCTCTGAGGCTTTTCTTGCGAGCTTTGCGATCTCTCTGAGTGTTTTGTGGGTGCTGCGCGATCTGTCTGAGGTTTTTTTGTGAGCTTTGCGATCTCTCTGAGTGTTTTTTTGCGTGCTTTGCGATCTCTCTGTGTGTTTTGTGCGTGCTGCGCGATCTGTCTGAGGTTTTTTTTGTGAGCTTTGCGATCTCTCTGTGTGTTTTGTGCGTGCTGCGAGATCTCTCTGAGGTTTTCTTGTGAGCTTTGCGATCTCTCTGAGTGTTTTTTTGCGAGCTTTGCAATCTCTCTGTGTGTTTTGTGCGTGCTGCGCGATCTCTCTGAGGCGTTTCTTGCGAGCTTTGCGATCTCTCTGAGGTTCTTTTGCGAGCTTTGCGATCTCTCTGTGTTTTGTGCATGCTGCGCGATCTGTCTGAGGTTTTTTTTGTGAGCTTTGCGATCTCTCTGTGTGTTTTGTGCATGCTGCTCGATCTGTCTGAGGTTTTTTTTGCGAGCTTTGCGATCTCTCTGAGTATCTTGTGCGTGCTGCGCGCTCTCTCTGAGTTTTTTTTGTGAGCTTTGCGATCTCTCTGTGGGTTTTGTGCATGCTGCGCGATCTCTCTGAGGTTTTTCTTGCGAGCTTTGCGATCTCTCTGAGGTTTTTTTGTGAGCTTTGCGATCTCTCTGAGGCTTTTCTTGTGAGCTTTGCGATCTCTCTGTGTGTTTTGTGCATGCTGCGCGATCTGTCTGAGGTTTTTCTTGCGAGCTTTGCGATCTCTCTGAGTGTTTTGTGGGTGCTGCGCGATCTGTCTGAGGTTTTTTTTGTGAGCTTTGCGATCTCTCTGTGTGTTTTGTGCATGCTGCGCGATCTCTCTGAGGTTTTTTTTATGAGATTTGCGATCTCTCTGAGTGTTTTGTGGGTGCTGCTCGATCTCTCTTAGGCTTTTCTTGCGAGCTTTGCGATCTCTCTGAGTGTTTTGTGGGTGCTGCGCGATCTGTCTGAGTTTTTTTTTGTGAGCTTTGCGATCTCTCTGTGTGTTTTGTGCGTGCTGCGCGATCTGTCTGAGGTTTTTTTTGTGAGCTTTGCGAATCTGTTTGAGGTTTTTTTTTGTGAGCTTTGCGATCTCTGAGTATCTTGTGCGTGCTGCGCGCTCTCTCTGATTTTTTTTTTGTGAGCTTTGCGATCTCTCTGTGGGTTTTGTGCATGCTGCGCGATCTGTCTGAGGTTTTTTTGTGAGCTTTGCGATCTCTCTGAGGCTTTTCTTATGAGCTTTGCGATCTCTCTGTGTGTTTTGTGCATGCTGCGCGATCTGTCTGAGATTTTTCTTGCGAGCTTTGCGATCTCTCTGAGGTTTTTCTTGCGAGCTTTGCGATCTCTCTGAGGTTTTTTTGTGAGCTTTGCGATCTCTCTGAGTGTTTTGTGTGGGCTGCGCGCTCTCTCTGAGGTTTTTTTGTGAGCTTTGCGATCTCTCTGAGGCTTTTCTTGTGAGCTTTGCGATCTCTCTGTGTGTTTTGTGCATGCTGCGCGATCTGTCTGAGGTTTTTTTTGTGAGCTTTGCGATCTCTCTGTGTGTTTTGTGCATGCTGCTCGATCTGTCTGAGGTTTTTTTTGCGAGCTTTGCGATCTCTCTGAGTATCTTGTGCGTGCTGCGCGCTCTCTCTGAGTTTTTTTTGTGAGCTTTGCGATCTCTCTGTGGGTTTTGTGCATGCTGCGCGATCTCTCTGAGGTTTTTCTTGCGAGCTTTGCGATCTCTCTGAGGTTTTTTTGTGAGCTTTGCGATCTCTCTGAGGCTTTTCTTGTGAGCTTTGCGATCTCTCTGTGTGTTTTGTGCATGCTGCGCGATCTGTCTGAGGTTTTTCTTGCGAGCTTTGCGATCTCTCTGAGTGTTTTGTGGGTGCTGCGCGATCTGTCTGAGGTTTTTTTTGTGAGCTTTGCGATCTCTATGTGTGTTTTGTGCATGCTGCGCGATCTCTCTGAGGTTTTTTTTATGAGATTTGCGATCTCTCTGAGTGTTTTGTGGGTGCTGCTCGATCTCTCTGAGGCTTTTCTTGCGAGCTTTGCGATCTCTCTGAGTGTTTTGTGGGTGCTGCGCGATCTGTCTGAGTTTTTTTTTGTGAGCTTTGCGATCTCTCTGTGTGTTTTGTGCGTGCTGCGCGATCTCTCTGAGGTTTTTTTGTGAGCTTTGCGATCTCTCTGAGGCTTTTCTTGTGAGCTTTGCGATCTCTCTGTGTGTTTTGTGCGTGCTGCGCGATCTGTCTGAGGTTTTTTTTTGTGAGCTTTGCGATCTCTGAGTATCTTGTGCGTGCTGCGCGCTCTCTCTGAGTTTTTTTTGTGAGCTTTGCGATCTCTCTGTGGGTTTTGTGCATGCTGCGCAATCTCTCTGAGGTTTTTCTTGCGAGCTTTGCGATCTCTCTGAGGTTTTTTTGTGAGCTTTGCGATCTCTCTGAGGCTTTTCTTGTGAGCTTTGCGATCTCTCTGTGTGTTTTGTGCATGCTGCGCGATCTGTCTGAGGTTTTTCTTTCGAGCTTTGCGATCTCTCTGAGGTTTTTCTTGCGAGCTTTGCGATCTCTCTGAGGTTTTTTTGTGAGCTTTGCGATCTCTCTGTGTGTTTTGTGCGGGCTGCGCGCTCTCTCTGAGGTTTTCTTGTGAGCTTTGCGATCTCTCTGTGTGTTTTGTGCGTGCTGCGCCATCTCTCTGATGTTTTTTTTTTTTTGTGAGCTTTGTGATCTCTCTGTGTGTTTTGTGCATGCTGCGCGATCTCTCTGAGGTTTTTTTTATGAGCTTTGCGATCTCTCTGAGTGTTTTTTGCGTGCTGCTCGATCTCTCTGAGGCTTTTCTTGCGAGCTTTGCGATCTCTCTGAGGTTTTTTTGCGAGCTTTGCGATCTCTGTGTGTTTTGTGCGTGCTGCGCGATCTGTCTGAGGTTTTTCTTGCGAGCTTTGCGATCTCTCTGAGGTTTTTTTGTGAGCTTTGCGATCTCTCTGAGGCTTTTCTTATGAGCTTTGCGATCTCTCTGTGTGTTTTGTGCATGCTGCGCGATCTGTCTGAGATTTTTCTTGCGAGCTTTGCGATCTCTCTGAGGTTTTTCTTGCGAGCTTTGCGATCTCTCTGAGGTTTTTTTGTGAGCTTTGCGATCTCTCTGAGTGTTTTGTGCGGGCTGCGCGCTCTCTCTGAGGTTTTTTTGTGAGCTTTGCAATCTCTCTGAGGCTTTTCTTGTGAGCTTTGCGATCTCTCTGTGTGTTTTGTGCGTGCTGCGCGATCTGTCTGAGGTTTTTTTTTGTGAGCTTTGCGATCTCTGAGTATCTTGTGCGTGCTGCGCGCTCTCTCTGAGTTTTTTTTGTGAGCTTTGCGATCTCTCTGTGGGTTTTGTGCATGCTGGCAATCTCTCTGAGGTTTTTCTTGCGAGCTTTGCGATCTCTCTGAGGTTTTTTTGTGAGCTTTGCGATCTCTCTGAGGTTTTTTTGTGAGCTTTGCGATCTCTCTGAGTGTTTTGTGCGGGCTGCGCGCTCTCTCTGAGGTTTTCTTGTGAGCTTTGCGATCTCTCTGTGTGTTTTGTGCGTGCTGCGCCATCTCTCTGATGTTTTTTTTTTGTGAGCTTTGTGATCTCTCTGTGTGTTTTGTGCATGCTGCGCGATCTCTCTGAGGTTTTTTTTATGAGCTTTGCGATCTCTCTGAGTGTTTTTTGCGTGCTGCTCGATCTCTCTGAGGCTTTTCTTGCGAGCTTTGTGATCTCTCTGAGTGTTTTGTGGGTGCTGCGCGATCTGTCTGAGGCGTTTCTTGCGAGCTTTGCGATCTCTCTGAGGTTTTTTTGCGAGCTTTGCGATCTCTGTGTGTTTTGTGCGTGCTGCGCGATCTGTCTGAGTTTTTTTTGTGAGCTTTGCGATCTCTCTGAGGTTTTTCTTGCGAGCTTTGCGATCTCTCTGAGGTTTTTTTGTGAGCTTTGCGATCTCTCTGAGTGTTTTGTGCGGGCTGCGCTCTCTCTCTGAGGTTTTCTTGTGAGCTTTGCGATCTCTCTGTGTGTTTTGTGCGTGCTGCGCCATCTCTCTGATGTTTTTTTTTTGTGAGCTTTGTGATCTCTCTGTGTGTTTTGTGCATGCTGCGCGATCTCTCTGAGGTTTTTTTTATGAGCTTTGCAATCTCTCTGAGTGTTTTTTGCGTGCTGCTCGATCTCTCTGAGGCTTTTCTTGCGAGCTTTGTGATCTCTCTGAGTGTTTTGTGGGTGCTGCGCGATCTGTCTGAGGTTTTTTTGTGAGCTTTGCGATCTCTCTGAGTGTTTTGTGGGTGCTGCGCGATCTCTCTGAGGTTTTTTTGTGAGCTTTGCGATCTCTGTGTTTGCGAGCTTTGCGATCTCTCTGTGTGTTTTGTGCAAACTGTGCGCTCTCTCTGAGGTTTTTTTTGCTTTGCGATCTCTCTGAGTATCTTGTGCGTGCTGTGCGATCTGTCTGAGGTTTTTCTTGCGAGCTTTGCGATCTGAGTGTTTTGTGCAAACTGCTGGCTCTCGCTGAGTGTTTTGTGCGGACTGCGCTATCTCTCTTAGGTTTTTTTTGCGAGCTTTGCGGTCTCTCTGAGTATTTTGTGCAAACTGCGCTCTCTCTCTGTGTGTTTTGTGCGTGCTGCGCGCTCTCGCTGAGGGTTTTGTGCGTGCTGCACCCTCTCGCTGAGTGTTTTGTACGTCCTGCGGGCTCTCGCTGAGGTTTTTCTTTGCACTGTAAAATGTGATAAGTTGATCTTACTTAAAGGAATTTAGGAATCCGGTTGCCTTGAAATAGTTAAGTAAATATAACTATTATTTTGAAGTTATGTTAACTTAACGTCTATCATTTAAGTGTACTTAAAACGCAACTGTATTTACTTAATTGATATGAGTTGTTCTGACATTAAGTAGTACATAGATGTAAGTTGCCATTTTTAAGTACTGCCAACTTATGTTACCCAAGTTAACATAATTCCACAAGAGTCCTGTTTACTTAATAGAATTTAGGAAACCGATTGCCTTAGAAAAATAAAGTAAGCACAACAAAGAACTATTATTCAGTAGTACTTCTGGTTTATTTTAATCAAATTCCATTACATCACAGAGCACATCAGCCTATCTAAATACATAAAGTTACCCAAAAATAAAATTAATTCCACATTTAAGTCAATTAAAAATATTTTTTAAAAGAAAACCTCCAGTAATCTTTATTCTTGAATGACTCAAATGGCACAGTCTGTGTAATAAACAAAAATGTACAATAATGTTTAATGCACTTAACCAAGCTAAAGTTTTGCACAATAAATTTAAGTGCTTTGACACATTATGAACAACACAAGAACATTTTGCAAGTGCAAACCATATAAATGAGAGCCTAACATCAATAAGAGGGTAAAGCTGGGTCCATCGAAACTTAGAAATCCCTTAAATTATTTTGGGCTCAGATTGCCTACTCCCAGGTTTAGCAAGTCAAATGTGTTCTCCAGTCTTTTGGGATAGTCCAAATGAAGGTTTTATAGTAGTTCAAATGTCAGGCAAATAGCTTGAGCATGGTTTTCAATGTTCTCCATAACGTTACCTTCCAGTATGATATTAATGCTAGATGGCTCAAAGTGTATGGCATTTGGACCTGGTTGCTGGCTGTCTTCAGGTATAACAGTCAATAACCCATCAGGAACCTGAATGAAATCTGTGATGGTATCTGAATCCTGCAGACAAAAGGTAAATATAATGAAAAAATATATTATTGCAAAACCTTCATGTCTTCACTAAGTAAATTTTAATTATACAATTTGATGTAATACTTACAAAACAGACCTTGAAGTACTCACTGCCTAATCTCCAAGATAAACCTGGAAGACAACGAAGGACAGCAGTCCACATTGCTGTAATATCCTGGATCTACAAGTTAAGAAAAAACAAACCAAAATATCTAAAAATAAACATGAGACAAATGTGTGATAAATTATAAGTTAAAACACATAGGTGTCTGTGTTCTATAATATATGTTACCATCCCATTAAAACAGGATTCATCTGCTAAAAAAAATATTATTGGGTGTTTGTGCTGTTTTGTTTAACTTGTCTGTCTTTGGGCTCCATGGTTTTAGAAAGAACCATTAAAAATGAAAGAAACATTACACAGCACAAAAATAACTGATTTGTCTTTAATAGTTTTCGGGAAATAGTGCAGCTCCATGGCAAATAAATGTTGGTTCTCATGTTTGGAATTAGTTGATGATGACAAGTCTACAGGAAAACTAACCAACCTTAAAGGAACACTAGCTAAGATCAGTGGAGCATCACAATGATTTTTAAGCTGTAATTAAGCTAAAAAATTAAGGTAAAAAATATTATCTAGTGTTCCATTAAGGAGGTGACTGGATCACTCTTATAAAAGTAACATTCCAAATTGTAATAAAAAGATTCCTTACCTTAATTTCAACTTGGGCAACAATGTCTGCAAGTGTACTGCCAATAATTCCTTTCCTGGATTTAAAGATCTCAAGGAATCGTGGGGTGTGACTGTCCAAGGCCTCAAAAAAGTCTTGTTCAAGATCTTTACTTGCCACCCTTGTGAACTCAGCAAAAACCTTTAGGAAAAACACAGCACACATAGAGCCATAATTCGATTTGTACCACATTAACAGATTACACAAATTAAAATACATTTACTCTTGTAGAAGTAATATGTTCATGTTAATATGATTGTATGTTTTATTTTACATAAATTACATATTTGTTACCATACCTGCTGCTTTCTGAAAAGGGCTGGCCAGCGCTCCAACATGCGTTTCACTGGTGGCTGTAACCACCATGTTTCTGTATCTGTAATGTCTAAGCAGTTGCCCTTTCTTTCATACACAAATTTGCAAAATTTACATGCCCACTGCATCTGATTTAGTTGTGTTCAAGCTGCAAAAAAGAAGAACCTTTTTTAAAAATGGATTCAAACATTGTAGATATAGTGCTCACACAAGGTAAAGTGTGTTTCATAAAATGTCAGCCCTGTGCTTACAAAAAAAAGGCTAACCCGTGTCTTCTATATTATTTATAAAACGTGCTCTGTTAACGTCGACTTGGTATGTGTTGTAAATAATTGTTTTATCCATGTTATACGGAGCGCTGTTGGAGTATTTTTCCGGTGAACACATTCACACAAGACTTGAAGTTATGTAAGACACTTCAGACAAAAGGTTAACCCCAACAAAGTTATGCCTTAACCAGCTTTGCATTTGCCGTTACAAATATGGAGCTTTGCCTGGGTCACGGTTTTTTTAAAAAAAAGTAACCTCTGCCGCTTTTGACTCACCATTGAGTTATGCTATGGCTTCAACAGAAATTTTGTGAGTGCTGCGCGCTCTCTCTGAGTGTTTTGTGCAAACTGCGCGCTCTCTATGAGTGTTTTGTGCGAACTGCGCGCTCTCTCTGAGTTTTTTTTTGCGAGCTTTGCGCTCTCTCTGTGTGTTTTGTGCAAACTGCGCGCTCTCGCTGAGGGTTTTGTGCGTGCTGCGCGCTTTCGCTGAGTGTTTTGTGCAATCTGCGCGCTCTCTGAGTGTTTTGTGCAAACTGCGCGCTCTCTCTGAGTGTTTTGTGCATGCTGCCCGCTCTCTCTGAGTGATTTGTGCGAGCTTGTACTTTCCACTTCGGACGTCAGTCGCATGCTGAGCAGAGTGAATGCATGGAAGGTAGCTGGCCCTGATGGTGTACCTGGCCGGGTGCTAAGAGCTTGTGATGTGGAACTTGCGGGTGTCTTCACTCACATCTTTAATGTTTCGCTTGCCCAGGTAGCTGTACCATCTATCTTTAAGTCAGCCATCGTTGTGCTTGTGCCTCACTCACCCCAATAATTTCCAAGTGCTTTAAAAGACTAGTTCTTTCTCACTTGAAATCCTGCCTGCCTGCTACGCTGGACCCACACCAGTTTGCTTATCGTAGCAACAGATCCACCGAGGACGCTATCTCAACAGCACTACACACTGCACTAACCCACCTCGCTTGGAGGCATAAGGAAGCATAAAGTAATCTAAATCTCCCTGGTAGGCGGCTGCGTTGACCTTGGACCTCAGAAAATACAGTGGACCCACACCATCAGATGACATGGGACCCCAAACTGCCACTGACTGTGGAAACTTTGCAGGGTACCTCGAGCAACGTGGATTCTGTGCCTCTCCTCTCTTCCTCCAGATTCTGGGACCTTGATTTCCATAGGAAATGGTCCTTGGTCTCCCAGGACCAAGATGGCATCGCGATCACACTGCGAGGCTCAGCGTCTTACCGGTTTTAGTGATGTTATACTTCTGTACTTAGCTATCTCCAGTTTTCTTGCGCAAATAACTCTTGCGAACTACAGTTACGACAGACAGACACTTTTGGAAATTAACATTCACCGCACAAACACCGGATTCAGCATCGGTTTGACTTTAACCAGCTTCAAAACAACACCCCTCCCCCATCTTGGACTGTCCGATTATCTTTCTTTGTTCCTGCTTCCCAAATACACTGCAGTCATGCATAGGATTAAGCCTTCAACCAGAACTGTAAAGATCTGGATGGATGGGGCTGACTCCTTCCTTCAGCAACAGTTCCAGCACACCGACTGGAGTGAGTATGCTGCCCGAGCCACCACAGTCTCACACATCCACTTGGACACCTACACTAACTCTGTCCTGAAACAAATCAACAAGCGCTCAGGGTACAAGAGTCCTCTGTACCGCCCACTGGGGTTGCTGGCAATATGAAGAGACTAATAGCTATAGCCAAGCACTGCTACAAACGCCGGATTGAGGAGCACTTTACCTCCTCTGACCCTCGGCGTATGTGGCAGGGAATACACGCCCTGACTGACTATAAACCAACTAGCTTTGTTCCATCTACCAACAGTGCTTCAGTCCCTGATGAGCTGAACAACTTCTACGCTCGTTTCGACCAGATGATATTGATATCTTCAATAAATCTTCCACCGACGACAACCCACTTGTACTTTCCACTTCGGATGTCAGTCGCATGCTGAGCAGAGTGAATGCACGGAAGGCAGCTGGCCCTGATGGTGTACCTGGCCGTGTGCTAAGAGCTTGTGCTGTGGAACTTGCGGGTGTCTTCGCTCACATCTTTAATGTTTCGCTTGCCCAGGCAGCTGTACCATCTATCTTTAAGTCAGCCATCATTGTGCCTGTGCCTAGGCATTCTACTGCTTCAGACTTTAATGACTTTCGACCTGTAGCACTCACCCCAATAATTTCCAAGTGCTTTAAAAGACTAGTTCTTTCTCACTTGAAATCCTGCCTGCCTGCTACGCTGGACCCACACCAGTTTGCTTATCGTAGCAACAGATCCACCGAGGACGCTATCTCAACAGCACTACACACGGCACTAACCCAACTGGACTGTCAAAACTCATAGGTGAGTATGCTGTTCATCGATTTTAGTTCTGCATTCAACACAGTGATTCCGTCTATGCTGATATCCAAACTCAACCATCTGGGTATCAGCACATCACTCTGCCACTGGATTTTAGACTTCCTGTCTAACAGACCCCAATCTGTTCGATTAGGCAACCTTCATTCATCAACCATCACCTTGAACACTGGCGTTCCACAAGGTTGTGTTCTTAGCCCGATTCTGTACTCTCTCTTCACCCATGACTGTGTACCTGCCTATGGTTCAAACACCATAGTCAAATTCGCAGATGACACCATGGTGATAGGCTTGATTACAGACAATAATGAAACGCCCTACCGGGATGAAGTACAGCATCTGTCCTTGTGGTGCCAAAACAATAACCTAGTACTAAACATGCTCAAAACAAAGGCGATCATCATGGACTTCAGACGGACTAGGAATCAAGCTCACGCCCCCATTTACATCAACGGAACTGCAGTGGATCAGGTGTCCAGTTTCAAGTTCCTTCGAGGACATCTACCATAAACGCTGCCTGGGCAGGGCACGAAAATCACTATAATATCACTACTGCACTTTATGTAAATAATGTAATATATTGCACTTCTGGTTAGATGCTAACTACATTTCATTGGCCCTGTACTTGTACTCTGCACAATGACAATAAAGTCGAATCTAATCTAATCTAATTTACTTTAATCAGGGAACATAACTTTGGACCACTCAGGAGCAGTCCAGTCCTTTTTCCTGACGCTGTCTCTTGTTCAAGAGTGGCTTGGCATAAGGAACATGACAGCTGAAACCCATGTCTTGCATACATTCAAATTTTATGACCAGCACCTGTATGTGCTTGTATAATTTTAAACTACTGATTCTTAACATTGAAGTTGCCCAGAAGCTCTATTGCAACTCTTCGCTTCCACATTAAATTACCTGACGCTGGATTATAACTTACTTCTGAACGTCATCGTTCCATTATCTTGGGCATGATTTTAATGTGTGAGCAATCTTTTTGTGCTGACTATATGCAGGTGTATTGTTTAACATTCGGATTCTGACTGGTGTTCGCTCAGAAGCTTTTACATTTTTCGCTTCCACCTTAAGTAATGCAGCAGTAACGTTAGGTAACTTGAAAATTTGAAAGTAAGGCGTTCGGACAAGAGTTTCAGAAGGGCAGGCTGGCTCACTGTGGTTACGTGTTTGTCGGTTTACTGGCATTATAAATATATCAAAGATAGTTGGAAACTTTGTGAAAGGACGTTTGTGTTGCCTTATCAAAGTAGCCAACACTTTAAAATGTTAATGTCTATGGATGTTGGGCATGTTAAAAGTATTAAAAACATTACAAAACACTTCAACGAATGATAAATATATACGCCATCCCAATCCCAATATATTTGCCTGTAATGGAATATATTGGAATCGAGACGTTCCGGGAGCCACCTGGTGGATTGATGCAGAATTGCGGGTAAAAGGCCCAAACTTTGAGGATTTTTAGCTCCCACCACGTGTGCCCAGGACCCGACCCCGGGCTCTGCAAAAAAAATCGTCTAGGGTGCGCCGCGCGCTAGGCCGATAAGGTCCACCAAGCGGCGTATCATATATGTGGATTGGGATGGTGTGGTACTACGAAGAGGTAAGCAACTGCTATTTTCTCGACTAAATGGCCTTTCGGACCTAAGACCCCACCACCACCTGTTAGGTCTAAATGGAATTGTGGACACATACTCCCATTTGTGGCCAGATGGTAGTATGTCAGTGTAGTTTTTATTTATTTTTTATTAAGTTAATGCAACATATGATTGGTCATTTGAAAATGGTACTCAGGCAGCTAGTACTTAACCTTTTCCATGTTACATATTTCAGATTATTCCAATTTTGGACATTTCAATTCCAACATTACTGATTATACACAGAGTCTTGTACAAAAAAGAAGGCATGGGTTTGAAAACGTTCAACGTACACATGTATCATTGTCACAAGCATTTTAAAATGTGCACTGTGTACACATTTGAATTTGATATGTATTTTTGAAATTGTGATGGAGAAAATAAGGACAAGTATTAAGAATTGAAATCTAACAGAGCATTTGGAATCAGAAAGTAGTTTATTTAACCTTAAGGTGGTCAACATACAATAGCAGAGAGTACTATGTGAATGTGGACAAAGGAGATGTTTTCACAGAGATATTTATATAGGTAGTTTATACGTCATAACCATAAGATAATCACTCGATGTTTCTGCAAGCTTAGTTTCCTTAGAGACATCTCAGTTTGATATACAAGATGTGGTTTGTTCTAATAAAGCATTGACCTCGAGCTGACCTGACATACACTTAGTTTTTGAGCTCTGTTGACGATTAGAAATGAATATACTGACAAACAAGCAGACAAGTTCTTTCAACAGAGACATATAAAAATTACCATTACAGAAATATCTGAGTTTGGATATCCCTATCTTACTAAGAAAAGTCGACAAGAAATGTTGTAGAGCAAATCAAAAGCTGTTCAGCAACATATAGCAAGTTTTGGTCCCTTGTGTACAACCAAAAATACAACCGCAAAGTTGCTTCAGAATATAGTGCACCTTGTCTGCCCACTGCAACGGGCTTATCCGCGCTATATTTTACCAGCCGTAACTACGAAACCTCATGTAATTCTACACACTTAGAGCAGGCCAAGCCATTTAAAATGAAAATAACCTGTTTCCAAATTGAATTATACAAGAACAAGTATAAAAACAACAATAAAGTAATTTTCACTATTAGAATTAACTCACACATCCATTCCCCTCATTTTCCTTCAGAAAAGGGTACTTAAATATCAGAGCTTTACACACTTGCACATACTCATTTGTACACTCTAAAAAGTGTATTTGGGCAGTAGTTCCTATTATAGACTTATTTACATTAACCTCAATTAATTCTTTTGCCTTAGTTCCTACAACTTACTTTCATGAGTTCAATTAACTTAAAAGTCACACATTTTATCTCAAAATAACTTTTTACTTTGAGACTACGTGAAACAATTAAGTTTAAAGCAGCTTTACGTCTGACGTCATTACGTAAGCTTTGCGCGAGGCAGATCTCTGGTACCGACAACAGGTGCGCCCCGCTTTTTCTTCCGAACATCGACGGTCGACGTGACTCGGATAAAACAGTAAGTATGCTACCCACCATAACCAAACATTTAATAAACCTTAAAAAAAAAAACAGACTGCACTGTAAAAAATCTAACTTCAAATTTAGTTGATTATACATTGAAATAGTGAGTTGGGAATAGAACTCAATTGTGTGATAGTTCATCTAACACGAAATGTATTGTTCTGATCAACCTGTAGGCACAACATAAAAAATGTGTTGAGAAGATTTGTTTGGAAAAGTTGCTGATTAAGATAAACCTGCGCATGCTCTGTTCTAGTCATGCGCATGCTCAGTGGGAGGTTCGGGAATACGCGCGAAGGACGGTTGATTCCTCTTTGTTGTGGCTCGAAGTTTGGAGAAATTCAAGATTGAGGTAAATAACTAGTGATAGTTCACAAAGCATTTTAAAGTTACGTTTCTAGTTTTAACACTATCTTAAAGCCGTGAATATGTGAGGGAAATTGCCGTGGCATTGTTATATTAGCTAACTTTGCCAACTCGACTGAGCCATGGAAAGTTTGAATATGAGCCGTTTGTTTCATTTAATCAAATGCCCAACGTAACAGACTCAAGCAGGCTGTAACAAGCCTGAGCGCTTTCTTTATGTTCTATTTTGAAAATGTTATGTATCTTGTTGGCTGGCTTTTTTCCATTCCACCTTAAATACCGGAATAGGTAACGCTATATTGAGCCTCCTCGGTGTTTGTTGAGCTGTTTAAGGTAGAACGGAAAATTCAGGATGCTGACTACAACAACGCTCCTTTAGTCTGATATCATTTATATGAAAGCAGCAGGGTGTTATTACAAGATTAAGCCGTCAAAGATACAAAAATATCCGTATTGTCTGAATCAGACCTACTATTTGTTTTTTGTTTTGCTTTTGAGAAGTTCGTAGGTGTCTAACAGCACTAGCACTATACCTAACATCGTCTGTTTCTCAAAACATTTAGCTAAATGTAATATATGTGTGTGTGTGTGTAAATAAATTACAAAAACATTAAATAACGTTACATAGAGTTTGTGGTTCTGTAATTGCATTTACAAACTATAATTGTGTACAATGACAATACTAACACTAATATTGTTTTCATTTTCAAGGAAAAAAGGGATACATTAGATGAAGTGCAAAATCTGCTCTTTCACAAGCCAAGACACAGACGTTGGGTTGAAGCACCACAGAGTACGCCATGGATTTCATGGTACACGCTGGCCCTGTTTTCACTCCAATTGTGTGTGTTCCTTGATATGTCGTTTTTCAAAATGTCACAGTAAATTATCTACATGTCACCAAAGTTCTACCTTCAAATGTGATCTTTGTGATTATAAAGATGTTTGCGATATAGCCCTGCAGGGCTGAGTGAGGATTCCTTGGAAGAAGAGAGAAAGGCAACGAGGGCTGAGATAGATAAAAAGGGTCCAAACATTTTCTTTACGGTGGAAGGAGGTTGTTGAGCAGGAACCTCTGGTTGGTCTGGTTCGAGAATGATGGCCAGCACTGTTCTTGGAGAGTCAGGTGAGTAGTGTTTGTTTGCTGTACTTGTGACTCTGGCCCATTTCAGCATATTTTTCTTTTTATAGTTTTTGTAGGATTGTTTCACACTGCAAAACCTAGTGTGAACCAATCTAGTTTACTTGTCTAAAATGATACTTAACTTTTTTTCCCCAGAACAGTTCCAAAACTGTTATAATGCGAAGTCATCAGCTGTTTGGATTATTTACTTATTTTTTTAGTTATTTACTTATTAACCAAGAAGCGTACAGCATTGTCCAACCACAGTAATGTTATTTAAAGGCAACAAGTTTTATCGCGCACAACATTTGTCACGAAAGCGTCCCAAAAGAGCAATTTTCCTGTGGGCTATTTTTTTGGCCTTGGGATGACGGGATGGTTTTTGTCTGGATCCCTGCATAACTGTTATCAACTGAATCAGTGTTTGTCTAGAAATGTTCAGGCTCTGTACGTAATGACTGATAATCTGTATTCTCTATTGTTTACTCCTCTCTCTCTCTAGATATGCAGTGAGTTTCGTAGAATAACTGCCATCAACCTGAAGAGTCAGTTTCATGATGCACTGGACACATGTGCCAAAACTCCTTAAACTGTACAGGAGTAGAAGGGCAGCCTTTGGAGGAGATGGGATGCATCTGTAGTATGTTTAATGCACAAGTTTTTGTGAAAAACTAAGTTTGTGAGGTTTTCACAATAAAATTTTAAAATATTCCATTTGTGCAATGTAGATTTATTATTTTAACCAAGTTGAATTTCTGAGTAGCGTAAAGGTATTTGACTCCTATTTGCAAAACTAAAATAACATGCTAAAAAACACTTTTAAAATTATTTAAATGTAAGCTGTATTTTAAGTACACTGTAAAAAGAAAACAGTTGATCCAACTTAATTGAATTGCTTCAATTGGTAACAAGTAATTCAATTAAGTTTATCCAACTTAATTGTTTAAGTTTAACCTTAAAAAAATAAATTGAAAAAACTTAATTGAATTACTTGTTACCAATTGAAGCAATTTTCTTTTTACACTGTATAGTGTGAGTGATAATGTAATGCTCAGTGTCACTTCGTCAGCAGTCATGGGGGTCCAGGTGTATGGAATGGCGTTGGTCTCTTATAGAACAGCGTTGGGCTCTAAACGTGTGAACACATGCTTGTTAACACGTTATTAAAAATTTGCGTGTTGACACGTAAAATTTTGTCGTGATAACGTGACCAAAATTGACACGTTTACACGCTTCTTAAGGTTTTCGCCAATGGGAGGCCTCAAATCCGGGCGTACTTACATATTCATGATAGGATTTACATCACACCCTGTAGCTGACACGAAACATAAATCCTTTGTGAACGTAGTCCCTACGTTTCATCTGAATTATTCATAACATAGTGAGCTAAGCACTGACCTGTGGCTACGTTGAGCCCTACATGAGCAGTGTGAAGACAGCAATACTAGTAAGCTGTTTATGTTTCACAATAAAAAAAAACTGTTGTTTAGTACCTTAAAATTTGTAAACATGCATATTATTATATAACTTCATTCATAACATGCTCTAAAGCTTTTCATAATTTTATAAGAAACAAACATCACTATTCACTCACACTGTGTGTGACACATACTGAGGCGTAATTCATTCACATTGATAAATTATGTGCATTCTTTTAATAGCATACTGGTAAACAATACAGTGTCAATACAAACCCATAGTGAAATTAACTTTCCAGATCCTCCTCTTTCTGTAAACATGTATACTATGTGTAAAGATACATTAATTTACTCATGTGTTATTTAATTATGTGTATGTACTTATATATGTTAAGAGAGGATAAATCTCCTTCAAAATTAAATTGAACAAAAAAATCTGAATTAAAGGGCTTTTTTCAGCAGTAAATTCAGTGGTGGTTGAAGTGAGGGGTATATATATATATATGTGTGTGTGCGCTTTTAAACGTATTTATGTTTATATAAATATTATGTTTGTATAATGTTTATACAAAATCTCATAAACATTGTTCAGAACATTAAACACTGGAATTGTTTCCGTTATTTGGTAAGTTAAGGCTTTATGTTGTTTCAGCAATAACGCCATACACCAGTAGGTGGCAGTAAAGCATCATGATTCACGAAATACACAAACTTAACGTGTTAACACGAAATTATACGCTGCGTGTTAACACGGAGAATCCAACACGTTTAGAGCATAATTTAAAACAGATGAAAGAAAAAAAAAAACAGGAATTCAAGTTTATAAAATGTATTGGACTAAAAACAATAAGCTCGTAGCCTACTTAGTGTATACTCAAATACCTACATGCAACATTGAGCCATGCTTTGGTACTGCGTTCTTATAATGTTTTTTGTGAATTGACTACACTCGGCTCAGAGTCACAGTCAGAAAACAGCGTTGGCCCACAGCAGGCTCAGTGTCACTTTTCTGAGTGTTCTTCGTCAGTAGTCATGGGGGTCCAGGTGTATGGAATGTCGTTGGTCTCTAAACGTGTTGGATTTGACCATGTTTTTTTTTTTATGAGATTTTGTATAAACATTATACATATATAAATACGTTTTAAAGCACACGCACACACACACACACATATATATATATATATATATATATATATATATAACCCCTCACTTCAACCACCACTGAACTGCTGAAAAAACCCTTTTTTAATTTAGAATTTTTTGTTCAATTTCATTTTGAAGGAGATTTATCCTCTCTTAATTTATATATAGAAGTAGATACACATAATTAAATAAAACATAAGTAATTTAATGTATCTTTTAACATATACATGTTTACAGAAAGAGGAGGATCTGGAAAGTTAATTTCACCATGGGTTTGTATTGACACTGTATTGTTTAGCAGTATGCTATTAAAAGAATGCACATAATTTATCAATGTCAAATCTCAGTATGTGTCACACACAGTGTGAGAGAATAGTGATGTTTGTTTGATATAAAATTATGAAAAGCTTTAGAGCATGTTATGAATGAAGTTATATAATAATATGCATGTTTACAAATTTTAAGGTACTAAACACCAGAGGTTTTTTATTGTGAAAAATTAACTTCCAGTTGCTATGGGGATCAGCTTACTAATATTGCTGTCTTCACACTGCTCACGTAGGGCTCAACGTAGCCATAGGTCAGTGCTTCGCTCACTATGTTATGAATAATTCAGATGAAACGTAGGGACTATGTTCACAAAGGATTTATGTTTCGTGTCAGCTACAGTGTGTGATGTAAATCCTATCATGAATATGTAAGGATTAGTTAAATGCTGTTTTAACTACAGTAACTGAAAAATATCACTGGTGAACAAGACAAAATACATATTCAATTATAACTGATATCACAACAAAAATATAGAATTAGAAACCGTACATAAAAACCCAACCAAAGTGTAGTGTAGCGAAACTGGTGGACTCTCTCTTTGTCTGTGTGTGGATGGATATAATCTTGGTGTGGGGACTAAAACTTGTTTACAGACTCACATTTTTAGTTATACAAATACACGCATTTTTGTGTGTGTACGATTGTTTACATGTGTAAGGAAGAGACGTTATAAAAAAATAACTAAATACTCTATAAAGGACTTAAATCCAGGATAATAAGTCTGAATTAATGAAGACATGGCCCCTGTGCATAACTCGTGCGGGAGCTGGCAACGCCAGCCATGGAGCTTTCCCATTGAAGCCAGTTTGCTACGGTCTCTTTTAAATATCATTTGATTAGAATACAACATTTTACATGTGCTTAATGAATATATTTTTTGTTAAATATTGGTTTTAATCATAACATAAATGTGTCGCTTTGTCAGTTACCAAAGTTACATCAGCCAGTAATGTTAAGCTACAACCCGGTCTCACACCTACTCTACACCCGTTTGGAAGCTGTTTTGATCGCTCGGGTTTTCCTGTTTAATCGTTTCCATTGTTATTTTTATATTTATATCTGTTTTTATAACCTACTAACCATCCATAGATCTATCTTTTAGATTGTCTCCGCAGGAATATTCATTACAGAGGCACTAAAACTGCCACCGGACCCTGGAGTAACGTTCTTGGTGTAAGTTACTAAAATTCACTAAAAGCGGTAAGTACCTGCAATTCCATGGCTACTACTGGCTGTTTTGCCTGTTCAGAGTGTGGCATGTTTAGTTTAACGCCCTTTTCCACCTCTAGCGATAAATATAGTGGTTGTATTTGTAGTAAGTGTCAGCTAGTTAGCTCTCTGGTGGATAAAGTGGACCAGCTAGAAGTGCGCATCCGGAGCTTATTATTGTTGAGGGATAAACAGCGAGATTCAGTGTTAGCAACTCCGGGTGCTTTAGGGAGAGTTAGCACCCCCACGACTCCGGCGTTAGAGCCCTCACAGCGGGGTGAATGGGTGACGTCTCGGCGTCATAGCCGGAAAGCTAAGGCTGATGCTAACGCTGAGGCCAAAGCTAGCCCACCGGGACACCACGCTCCTCCGATTCGCGTGTCAAACAGGTTTGCCCCGCTCAGCGAAGCACCCGCTGAGGAGCCTGTTAAGAGTGCTCTGGTTATAGGAGACTCTATTGTTCGGCACGTGAAACTAGCTACTCCTTTAGGGGCGCCGGCAGTAACAGTTAGCTGTTTATCGGGAGCCAGAGCGCCGGATATTAGTGGCAACCTTAGACTGTTAGCTAATAGGAGATATTCGAGGGTAGTCATTCATGTAGGGGCCAATGATATTCGTCTGCGGCAGTCTGAGGTAACTAAGGGTAATATTACAGAGGTGATTAAACTGGCCCAGACGATGTCCGATGCCGTAATCTGCTCTGGTCCCATACCAATGCGGCGTGGCGACGAAGCTTACAGCAGACTTTCGGCGTTAAACTGCTGGATGTCCAAGTGGTGTTCCGAAAATCAAGTGGGCTTTATAGACAATTGGTTACGTTTTGAGGGCAAGCCTGGTCTTATAGGTAGGGATGGTATCCACCCCACGCGGGAGGGTGCTGCCTTACTTTCTTGCAGTATAGCACATAGTCTTTTAGTTAGTCGGCAGAGTAGTGTAGATAGCTGCTGACAATCCAGAGCCGGGACCAGGCCGCAGACAGACAGGCTAAACCGACCGTCTGCGAACTGTCTTGAGGCGTCACCCAGGTTCAACTGTATTGAGACTGTGTCTTTCCCCCGAACTAAATGTAAAAGTAGAAAAACAAAATCAGCCTGTTTCAGCAACCTAATCAATATTAAATCATACACAACACCTAGCAGCAACACCTCAGAACTAAAATTTGGGTTACTCAACATAAGATCGCTAAACTCAAAAGCACTCATCGTAAATGATATTATAAGTGATCATAAATTCAATGTTTTCTGTCTCACGGAAACGTGGGTTAAACCAAATGAATATTTAGCACTAAATGAAGCCACCCCCCTAGGCTATAATTATGCACATAGCCCAAGAATATCAGGCAAAGGAGGTGGAGTATGTGTAATTTACCAAAATACCCTAGAAATTAGTCTTAAACAATGTGACACCTTTTCTTCTTTTGAGGTTCTCTCCACTATTATTACAAATCCGGTCACAAAAAAGGACGCATTTTTATTATGCAACATTTACAGACCACCAGGGCCTTACTTAGAATTTCTGAAAGAATTCAGCGATTTTGCTACAAACCTAGCGGTGTGCAATCATAAAGTTATAATTGTAGGAGATTTCAATATCCATTTCGAGAAGGAAAGTGACCCACTAAAAAAGGCATTTACCTCAATCTTAGACTCTATTGGTATTACTCAAAATGTAACAGGGCCTACACACTACTGCAGCCACACTTTAGACTTAGTTCTGACACTAGGTCTTAACATTGACAAAATTAATATCTTACCGCAATCCTCAGCAATCTCCGATCATTACTTAATTTCATATGAGCTACGTTTTATCCATAATCTATGTAAGAACCCTCGCTATTCTACAAGGCGTATAATAAAACCATCTACCGCCCTACAATTTATAGAAAACCTACCAGAACTATCGACCCCAGTTCCAACTCCATCAGACCCAATGGACCTAGATGTACTAACTGACTACCTAGAAAATACCTGTCGATCTACTTTAGAAAAGGTAGCACCACTTAAACATAAAAGTATAAGACAGAAAAAGCTCGCACCATGGTATAACGATAAGACCCGTACTTTAAAACAAACATTACGAAAACTAGAGCGGAAATGGCGATCAACCAAGCTTGAAGTGTTTCATTCTGCCTGGAAGGACAGCCTTATAGAGTATAGAAATGCCCTCACTAAAGCTCGCTCAGCATATCTGGCCTCGCTGATCTCCAATAATAAAAATAATCCGAGAGCACTGTTTAGTGTGTTTTCTAGAATTACAAAAAATCAAGCAGGTTCTGAACAACTAATTCCAGCAACTCTCACCAGTAAAGATTTTATGGACTTTTTTAATAATAAAATTGAGAATATTAGACAACAAACTCTAGCCACAGGATCAAATCCATCCTGGCTGCCACCTGATGTGAATGAAATAAAACATAATATAACTGTAAAAGAAAGACTTGAAACCTTTTACCCACTCCCACAATTAGAACTAGAGAAGATTATCACCTCCGCAAACTGTACAACTTGCACACTTGACGCAATTCCCACAAAGTTGCTCAAAGAAGTACTACCAGCTATTATTGATCCTCTTTTAACTATAGTAAACTCATCGCTTAGTCTGGGCCATGTACCCAAAGCTTTTAAACTAGCAGTTATTAAACCTATGATCAAGAAACCAAATCTTGATGCTAGTACACTGTCTAATTACAGGCCTATTTCTAATTTGCCATTTCTGTCTAAGATCTTAGAAAGAGCTGTGGCCCAACAACTTAGTTCATATCTACATAAGAATCATATATATGAAAAATTCCAATCTGGATTCAGGCAACATCATAGTACAGAGACAGCTCTAGTCAAGATAACAAATGATCTTCTTCTTGCCTCTGATCAAGGCCACGTATCCCTGTTGGTGCTTCTTGACCTAAGCGCAGCCTTCGATACAATAGACCACAATATTCTCATAGAAAGGTTAGAAAACATGGTTGGAATCACAGGGACAGCCCTATTATGGTTCAAATCTTACTTAACGGAACGTTATCAATTCGTAAAAGTAAACAATCTAAATTCAAATTATTCTAAAGTAAGATTTGGAATTCCACAAGGCTCTATTTTAGGACCATTATTATTTACATTATACATGTTACCGCTAGGCACAGTTATAAGAAACCATGACATTAACTTTCACTGTTACGCAGACGACACACAATTGTATATTTCAGCCAAGCCCGATGACAAACACAGATTAAAGAAAATAGAGGACTGTGTAAAAGACGTGAAAGGCTGGATGTTGCGTAACTTCCTCCTTCTAAACAGCAACAAAACAGAGGTCCTGCTTTTGGGTCCAAAAGTGACAAGAAATAAATTATCAGATTTAATTTTAGATCTAGCTAACTTTCCAGTTAAACCTGGTTCAGCAGCAAAAAATCTTGGTGTCATAATTGACCCGGATTTATCATTTGATCAACACATAGGTAGTATCACTAGGACAGCTTTTTTACATCTTCGCAATATTGCTAAGATTAGAAATGCCTTATCCCTCCAGGACGCAGAAACATTAGTACATGCCTTTATTACTTCAAGGCTTGACTACTGTAACGCACTACTGTCAGGATGCACCAGCAGCAATTTAAGAAAACTTCAACTAGTTCAAAATGCTGCAGCTAGGGTCCTCACTAAAACTAGAAAATTTGAACATATCAGCCCAGTTTTATCATCACTTCATTGGCTGCCTGTTAAATTCCGCATTGACTACAAAATTTTGTTATTAACATATAAAGCTCTACATGGGCTTGCTCCTGAATATCTTCAAGATACAATTTCCTATTATGAGCCTCCACGTTCACTCAGATCACAGAATACTGGATTTTTAAATGTTCCCAGAATTCAGAAGGCCTCAGCTGGGGGAAGAGCCTTTTCTTATAAAGCCCCCCAACTCTGGAATGATCTTCCAAAAAATGTTCGGGACTCAGACACAGTCGCAATCTTCAAATGTAGGCTAAAAACTCATTTGTTTAGTTTATCATTTGATAGCTAATGCTCCCCCATAGATAAAGGCGGCAGATCCGGGGGGTCCATGGACACAGGGAATTATAGTATACTGAGACGCTGGTGCTGTCGTCCCGCCGCTTCTCGCGATCACTCAGGTTTGTTGACGGTGGAGCGGAGGGATGCCAGTGTTTCAGGATGCTCCCGTGTCTGTGTGTCCTTCTGGTTCTCTCCTTTTAGTTAATGCTGTCATAGTCAGATCTGCCGGAGTCATTAGCCACACTCTGGAAATTTTCATATTTTCTACTTTACAAACACAAAACAGTTCAAAACTAATTCCATCCCTTTACATCTTTCCGAGTAAACGACTGCCCACCTGTCTGTCTGGACACTGATGGATGACTGTCGAGATCCTCCTCCACGCTTCAGACCAGCTGCCCACGCTCCAGCAACCACCAAGTGCCTTGAAGCTGTCCCTACACTGAAGTTCTCATGGACTACTAACTATCATCACCAGTAGATTGACCAGAGGAGGATGGGTCACCCCTTGTGAGCCTTGGTTCCTCCCAAGGTTTCTTCCTCAGCTGGGGGAGTTTTTCCTTGCCACTGTCGCCCCTGGCTTGCTCACTTGAGGGTTTTACATTTGTCTTTACATTTCATGTCAAATCTTGTCTTACTGGAATTCTGTGAAGCTGCTTTGTGACAACATCAGTTGTGAAAAGCGCTATATAAATAAATTTGATTTGATTTGATATAGTAGTCTGCAATTCGTGACATATCGCATATTTTCAGCATGAATTGCAGTCTCCTATATATGTGACTATACCACGAGTAGGTGTGAGACCGGGTTGTAAGCTATCACTACCTCAGGATGTAAAGGTCTTCCATGTGTCTTAGCAAATTGCAAATAATTTAAATAAATGTTTTACAGTTACTGAAAGACATCTACGAAGAAATGTACTGCTTAAATTTTAATTGTTATTTTATTTTATTTTATTTTTTTTACAGAATATTTGTATGTTAGCATCTGCTAATGTTAGCTAGCATCCAGTTAAAAGTTCTCCTGTTCCACCTTAAACAGAGTGACAGTTATTTTCTGATGAAACAAGAACAAAAAGTAACTGCTTCAGCATTTAAAAAAGAACAGAAAACTCCAGTATTGTGCTTGTAAATAGGGATTAACATTTAGTGCTAGTTTTGCTATGCTGTGTGTGTTTTGAAAATAACATTGTGTTTGGTATTTAATATGCAGACTTTTAACTTTGGGAATTGTGTCAGTATAACAATTAATTTATGTTTTGTATTCTTTATTCCAGATTGCAAACATATGTTCCTGCACTTTTTTAGACTTCTGTTTTTTTTTTAAACTTCCTGCTATATATATTGTGTTGAAAAAAAAGCGTATTTGACAATACAAGAAATTGTATAAAACTTTATCTAGACAGTATAATAATTACATTAAGCAAGACCATACATATTTTTGCACAAATCACTAATATAAGCCTTTTAAAATTCTAGTCAACTGAATGGAGAAAAAACACATAGGGAAGAAATATGAGCATCTGCAATATCTTCAGACCATTCAGCTATTTATTATAATGTTTGTAACAGCTATTTAATACTAAAATTTAATTCAAATCAAATCAAATTGTATTTATATAGCGCTTTTCACAACAAAAAGTCGTCACAAAGCAGCTTTACAGAGATCCGGGTCCAAGCCTCCTATGAGCAAGCCAGGGGCAACAGTGGCAAGGGAAAACTCCCTCAGCACATGAGGAAGAAACCTTGGAAAGAACCAAGACTCATACGGGGAACCCATCCTCCTCGGGTCCACACCGGAGACACAACAGAGAACAGAACAGAAGTAAAAGTGAAATGATGACAGATGAAGGGGTTATAGTAATGTAAATGTAGTATATTAGTGATGTATGAGTCTGAGGAAGGAGAAGGTGATCAGGGATTCTGTGTGAATTAAAAGTAGGTGCAGAGTTAATCTGAGGTAAAACAGCATGGCCAAGCATGATAGTGTAGATGAGACAAGGCCAGGATCTTGTACAGGATACACAGGGGCTGGATCAGGGCAACACCTGGAGAGCAGCAGGACATCTCAAAGCATGAGAGAGAGACAGGAGAAAGAAAACCAGACAAAGGGAACAAAAAAATACAGAGATTAGTAGGGTCATGGTAAAGAACAGGCAAATTTGTCCTGCGAAAAAAGCTTCCACGGGTCAGGCAAGAGAACCCAGTGACAGACAGCGTGTTGGCGGTTACTAGAAAGCTAACTAAAAAAGCTGTAGCTATGGTAGTATGACAGGGTTAATACAGAACAGTGATAATTAACCTGATGCTGTGTATGGGGAAAAAAGTTTGTTCCATTTAGGGGTGGGGTGGGCGTGGCTAGGTCCCAGAGGAGGTTTCAGAGCACCTGTAAGTCCAAAATCGATGACGAAAGGAGATTCACGGTGAACGTAGTCTTCTAAGACCCACCCACCCTTGAAACTTCTGTCAAAACTCAAGCAAACCACGAAGCAGACTCTGGAGAGATTCCAGAAGCAAAAGACCTTATCAGCAAAATCCAAAAAACAATAATGAAAGCAAAGACTGGCAAAATTCAAATGAAATAATGTCAAATAACTGCAAAGAGTATCTTATAAAAATAAACTTAGCACAAAAAGTAAGGAAATTTGTGTTTGGTAGATTATTTTTTTTGTTGTAACAATGCTTCTTGGCAGTTTATCTCATACCGTTGGAAAGCCTGTTAATTTCCCCTTTAAACGGTGCCACATTTGTAAGGAACATGCATTTGTGGGATGAGCAGTAGAGCTGAGAATGTGGGTTGCGCCTCTTTAAAAGGTAAATGTGGCATCATTTAACAGTCTTTCCAACTGTATAAGTTTTTATAGCAAAGTTGTATAATTAGTGTTCATTGTAAGTTGAACCAGAAAACTATCTTGCACTGAAAAATTTTTAATATGTTTACTGTATCATCTTTCAATAAGAATATAATTAATTAATATAATGTGTGTGTGTATTTATTCATTTTTTTTTCCACATAAGATATCAATCCAGAGGTGTCTTACACGAGGAGAAAAAAAATGTTGAACTGATGGAGGATGAATGCTGATGCAGCACCACAGACACTTGTGATAATGGGCATTGCAGCAGTGGTAATGGGCAGTCTTTGAATTTACCACAGCCTTCATGAAGCATTTTAGACAGCTGAAATTCGGTGTGGCTTTTTTGAATTTGTTCTGAAAAACGTGAGTTGGTGTTGTGGGCTGTGTGACAAGAAGTTTGTGCAGTCAACTAATACGTTGTGATTAGCAGCTATTGGATTCTGGATTTTTCAAGCCCCAAAGAGCAGAGGAGCGCGCGCCATGTCAGGTTGGTAACAGTCATTTTGTTTGAAGTTTGTGTTTTTTTTCTTTAGCCATCTCAAGTGAACAAAGTCATCAAAACTTTTTATTGCATTAGGCTTACTTTTCTAATGTTTGCTGCAGCTAGCCAACGTGCCATTATGATGAATAGCAAGTGTTCTAGTTAGCCTTTAACCCACATTATGTAATGTCTGAGCTAATAGCCAGGTCGTTAAATTTTGAAATTTGAATAATTACTTACAGTCTACTTGAGGTTGAGAAGTAAAATGTTTCTATCATTGTTTCTCAATATGACAACTTTAGAATGTGATCATATACATTGATATATGAATCACGCTATATTATAGGGTAAGTGTACTTTTTAAGGCCATGTTTAAGGTATGTTTAATAGATATTCTTCTGATTTCTATTTGATATCTGTGGGGAAAAGGCAAGGTCATTTGAAAATGTATGCATTTGTTTATGTACATGTTTAGAATATTAAATGGTGATATTTTATGAAATATGTCAGAAGTGTGGTATGGACCTTATTGACAAAATAAAAATGTTGTTGATTAAGGAGGCCTTGACTTACATAGGGGTGTGATTATTTTCGTAACTGGGATTTTCTCTCAATAGAGTTAATGGTGTTGAATATAGATTCTTATAAACTAGGTGCACTGGGATAGACACTTGACTCCCACAATACACACTCCAGCCACTGGGGGGGGGTCTTACTTTTCTTGAGATCTTGAAGTGGAGCCTTTAAAGGGGAGGACCTCTGGTTTTGGAGGCCAGATACCGGAGCGTCGTTTTGGATATATATAAGATGGTGGAAGTTTTGGCGCTGATTTTTCTCTAGCACTCTGGAAACTGTTGCACCTCCAGATTACTACCTACCCTTTTGAATAATCTCTACATGCTTGGGCTGGTCGACCATGGAGTCAGCGCTTGGGTTCTTCGAGGATCTTTAGGTAAGAAGAGTGAACCCTCCCAAGTTCTCATTTCATCACAATAGATTTCAACACCTTATTTTCGTGATCTAATTGTTGGCTGTGTGATTGTAACTTGATAGTTTTGTGCTCTGTTGAGGTTAGCTGTTTGCTAAGGTGGGTATTGGATTGCAGAGTTGCTTGATTGTATACAGTCTAGACCTTTGGTAATTGGGTATGTTTGGTTGAGTTCTCAGGAAATCTGATTTGGTGGTGTTGATTTGACTCAAAAATACCTGTTGGAAATTGTGGCCTACTTGGGGCTTCTTGAGTTGTATGTGTTCTTTCAGAAGTCCTATGAGAGGACTTGAGGTAAGGTGGCCAAAATTGTCAAGTACTTTTAGTTTTGTAGTCATACTTTGGTGGTACTTAGGGATTTTAGGCCAATAGGGGAATATAGGTTACCTCTTGGTGTTTGAATTTTAGTAGCCTTAGAGTTAGGGGTCTCTGGTCTGTCCTCATTTCGGCTGGGGGGCTTTTGGTATTTTTTTAATTTTTTCCCAAAAATGTCTCAGTTTGATCCGGAAAGTTTTATCCAAGCCCATCTGCAGACAACGGACTGGATAAAATTAAAGAAGCCTCAGTTGCTCCAGCTTGCTGAATATTATGAGATTGAGGTAGATTCAGAGTTGAATAAAATTAAGATAGTAGATCCTTGCTCAGTCCCTAGGTTTGAGTGACTCCATCATTGAGGCAAGATTGGCTAGGGAACAAGCAGAGAAGGGTAGGCGAGAGAAGGAGAAGGATAGTTTGCGGGAGCTGGAGTTAGCTAAGATTGAGTTGGAGAAGGTTAAACTCTCGCAGATGGAGAGTCAACAACAGCGCAGACATGAGACTCGGTTTGATGTATCCAAATGTCTACATCTAATGCCAAAATTTCAGGAAGACGAGGTAGATGTGTTTTTTGATGCCTTTGAGAATATAGCCACGGAATTAGCTTGGCTGGAGAATTGTTGGACCATTTTGGTTCAGAGTGTCATGTAGGGGAAAGCTTGGGAGGCAGAAACTTACAGGCACAAATTCCGTTTTCTTAGACGTAAGTTAGCGGAAACCTATTTGGATGTAGCTAGGCAGCAGGAGGCAGTGTTTGAATGAAAGCATGTGAAGTTTATACTTTTGCAGATTTAAAACAGCTTGTTCTTATGGAACAGTTCAAAAATAGTCTACCTGTTCTTTAGGAAGTGTACATTCAGGAGCATGGGGCGACTGAAGTTAAAAAGGCTGCTATGATGGCAGATACTTACGAATTTACCCATAAGGAGTCGAGAGTGAAAGAGAGATCAGTGGTTGGTGGTTGGAGAAAGGCTAATATAGAGGTTAAATCAGCAGAGACTACTAAAAGTCATAGGGAAGGGCCATCTGGCTCTAAACCTCATAGTCAACTTCAAAAACCTGTAAATTCTACTCCCTCGGGAGAAATAATCTGCCATTATTGTAGAAAACCTGGCCATAGAAAAATCAGGTTGTCCAGTTCTGCAGAAGCGCAGTCGTGGGTCTTATACTGATTCTTCAAAATCTGTGGCATTGGTAGTTGGTTCAGAGAGGACTATTAGTTGTGTGGATCCTGAGTCTGAAATAACCCCCTCTCTGTATGATGGGTTTGTCTCCTGGGGTACAGTGTCCATTGGTTCTGGGGAGCCAGAAACCAAAATTAAAATTTTGAGGGACACTGGTGCAGTTCAGTCCTTGTTGTTACAAAGGGTTCGTGATTAGCCAGTTTCAATGACTCTTCAGTGTTGATTCAGGGTGTGGGAAGTTTGTTTGGGGCCATGCCATTGCATAAAGTGTACCTACCCTCTAACTTGGTAAATGGCTATGTTAATGTAGCAGTAGTGCCATCATTACCAGTCCCTGGAGTTTCTATGCTATTGGGGAATGATCTTGCTGGGGTTCAAGTGTCGGTAACCCCATTAATTAGTCACATGCCATGTGAGGTACCAGAAACAGGAGGCTTTGGCCAGGGAGTATCCTGAGGTGTTTTCAGCCTGTGTCGTTACCCGTGCCCAGTCTTGCCCCAAGGGGGTGGTTCCACAGAGAGGGCTGGAGGAGGCAGCATTTGAGCTTGGAGATACCTTCTTTGGAAAACTAGGTTAATCGGATGCAGCTCAGTTTAATAGGGAAACCTTAATCAAGGAGCTCAAGGAAGGACCCTGAGTTGGCCTCATTGTGTAAGGGGGCTGGTACACGGGAGGAGACAGAGGAGTCAGCAGAGGTCTTCTATATACATCAGGGAGTGCTTATGCGGAAGTGGAGGCCTCCTTATCATCCTGCTGTTGAAGATTGGAGTGTTGTGGAGCAGATTGTGTTGCTGAAGAGTTTTAGGTTGAAAGTGTTGCGCTTGGCACATGAAGCACCCATGGCAGGGCATGTGGGTATTCGTAAAGCCCAAGAGAGAGTCTTGCGTTATTTTTATTGGCCGAAGATGCATCGAGATGTAATCTCCTACTGTCGGACATGTCATGCTTGTCAGCTAGCCGGAAAGCCAAATCAGAAAGTGCCTTGTGCACCATTGTGTACTCTTCCTGTGGTGGAAGAGCCATTTTTGCGAGTGACGATAGATTGTGTTGGATCTTTGCACAAAACAAAAAAGGGTTATGAGTATCTGTTCACTATATTGGATGTGTGTACTAGATTTCCGAAGGCTGTACCCTTGAGAAACATTAAGGCAAGAACTATAATTGAGTGTTTGTTTCAGTTCTTTTCTCGGTTTGGGCTGCCTCGTGAGATTCAATCAGATCGTGGTTCAAACTTTACATCTGGTGTTTTCCAGGAAGTAATGTGTGAGCTAGATATTAAGCAAATTTGTATTCATTAAAGGAGCAGGAACACTCTTGTCTGTGATGTTTCTCTGTTCTCTGAGACCTCCTGTAACAAAATGCACATATGGCATTTGTTCAAAACTGTGATCTTCAAAATAAAATTTGGGCATTTAAATAATCTAACAGCGATTATGGAAAAGCGAAGAACCACTATGTTAGTACACGATAGGTTTCTGAACAGGGGCTCAAGCACTCATGAATAATAATTTACAAATAAACAAATAAGCGCTCATTTATTCTGTTTCATCCTGAGTAAACAGACATCGGTGTGCATTTACCTCAGATCAGTATCTGGTAATGAGGGACAAACAGGTTTGTACTCACAGTAAAATCTTTAATGCTTTGTTTTAGACAGAACATTACCTCAATATCTGCATTGATTGCATTGATACAAGGAGGTGTACGCATGTGCAGTCCAAAATGCCTTGGGCACTGAGTTGTCACTCAAAAACTCATTAGCCAATGGGAAGGCACCCCTGAGAAAACCCGTCCACACGAGAGCTTTTTGCCAAAACTGCTTGCAAAACTCAAGGATCCAGTGTACAAAACTCAGAGAGCTCGTGCACAGAACTCGTGCTGCTGGTGCACAAAACTCAGAGAGCACACGCAGAACTCAGAACTCACGCACTAAAGCCATGGAGCGATTCATTTTTGGCACAAATCTGATTCCATAATCCTTGGAATCCTGAAGGCTCCAAAAAGCTGCGCGAGCCTATTCTATACTTCACTCAGCACATGGAGCATTTACAAAAGAGGCGCGAGCCTAATCTTTATTTTTTTTTTAGCGCATCTGTAACATTCCAAAATGTTGCGCGAGCAAATTCTTAATTCTCGTAGCAACCGGAGCGTTAAAAAGGGTGGCGTGAGCCTGCTGTTTATTTTTAGCGCATCCTGAAGATTCCAAAAAGCTGCAAAAGCCTGTTCTTAATTCTTGTAGAAACCGGAGCGTTCCAAATGATGACGTGAGCATGCTGTTTATTTTTAGCATGTGCTGAAGGTTCCAAAAAGCTGCACGAGACTATTCTCAATTCTCGTAGCAACCAGAGCGATCCAAGTAGTGACGCAAGCTTGTTGTTTATTTTTAGCGAATCCTGTATGGAACCTGATGGGTGCCAAAAAGAATCGCACAAAAAAAAATTAATATCAAACGTAAAACTTAAAGGTTACCCTCTACTCATGTGTTTACCTAGCTTGACTGGAAATAGGAATCCCATCTTGATATATACAGTTATACATTTTATGGACTAGAAGAGGTCTCCATATCTCAGCTTTGGGATATGGTAGAGCGAAAATAACCACACCACTGTCTTTGTCAGGACTTCCCTGACACACGGTGTGGGTTTGGAGAAGATCTGAGGAGGTCACAGTTTTCACCCAAAAAAAAATAAAATAAAGGGTACCCCATTGTGTTTATTTATTTTTTTATTTTTTATTTTATTTATTTTTTTTGTACTAAATTTTTGACCGTCTCAGACTTCCTCTAAACTCACGTTGTTGATTTAGGAGACCCTGACTTACACAGGGGTGTGATTATTTTCATCCCAAAGCTGAGATATGAGGGCTAACGTAACTGGGATTTTCTCTCAATAGAGTTAATAGTGTTGAATATATTGGAATTAAACATATGGGCTTGTTATACGTCCAATAAACTTTACAGGTTTTGCGACACAACAGAGGTGTTTCTGCACTTTCTGGCCTGTTTCAAGCTAAAGTCTTCCATTTCCTTTGTTGCTTTAGGATGTCTTCATGCTGTTTATAGAAAAATCCATAGTCAGGATTTAAAAAAACAATTCAAACAAGAAGTTCAGCGCATGCTCTTTGAGTTTTGTACGCCTCGTTCCTGAGTAACTGTAAACTGCTTATGCATGCAAATTTTGCACTTTACAGGTTTTGCGACACAACAGAGGTGTTTCTGCACTTTCTGGCCTATTTCAAGCTAAAGTCTTCCATTTCCTTTGTTGCTTTAGGGTGTCTACATGCTGTTTATAGAAAAATCCATAGTCAGGATTTAAAAAAACAATTCAAACAAGAAGTTCAGCGCATGCTCTTTGAGTTTTGTGCGTCAGCTGCACGAGTTCTGTGCGTGCTCTTTGAGTTTTGTACGCCTCGTTCCTGTAACTGTAAACTGCTTATGCATGCAAATTCATTAACTACAGAACTTCAAATGTAAAAGATTATGAGGTTATAGTACAAACGAGTATGCTACAACTGATGCTAAAGATCTCATCTAAATAACTTAAATTAACCTCCTATTTGCTTTTCTCCCTGCCCACCATTTTTCACTGCCCTACTCCCAAACTACTTTTTTTTTTTTTACTACAGTCCATCTTTACATAATTACATAAAGAAAATGAATTAGTTCATGTTCATAGTTAATTTTGAAAAAAATGTACTAACTTCACAGCTCCAAAAATAAACTACTTCACATGCTTTTGTTTATTTTTTTTCTCTCAGTAAATAAGCTTCTATTGCTTTCATATAACCTTCTGCAACCCATTAATCACCAGCCAAAACTCACTGCTACTCACTAACAAAAAATTAGTGTATGTGAAATTATATATTCAAAATATTACATTACACCAAAAAACAAGCATTGAGATTGAGAATGTATTTTAACCTATGTAGCTACTACTTTGTCTTCTTAATGTGTTTAAGCAGTTTTATTTCTTATACTGAGGGAAGCGGTTCTGTGACATAAAAAATGCTCACATCATCTTGTAAAATACACCATCAAACCACATAATTACTCAAATTAAAATACTCATGTATGAGCGTTTGTCATGTCATTTAAATGTTTTCTATATCAGAGGAGGAAAAAAGAGCTAGCTAGAGTTAAACAGGCTAGCTAAAGTTTGTCATTTGAAAAAAAAAAAAAAACATATTTATGGGATGAAGCTGTTCCCTGAGGCTGGGGAGAGCTGCTCACGCGCCGCGGTCACTGAAAAGAGTGCGTATCTTCATCGTCTTCTTCTTCTGTGTTTTTACATCGGTTCTCTTCTGCCACCTTCCGGTTTCTCACTCAGAGTTCATTCATTTTAGAGCTGTCGTTCCAGTCCAGTCATCTTCACTTAAACTTAAATAACAATCTCCTCCCTTCAGCATGACACTGCATGTTTCCATATGTGTTTAATAAAATGCTCTGATCAGTGTAGTGTGCTAACTGCAATCCCAGTAAACATTTAGCCGTTGATTCAATGTTGAAATAACGTACTTGACTGTGGTCTAATCAACGTTTTTTTAAGGTTGAAAGTGAAAATGAAACAGAAGTTGAAAAGACGACTAAAAAAGTCACATTAAAGACGTCCTTTTAAAGCCGTTATTTCAACGTTGAAATCACGTACCTAAATGTCGTTCAATCAGCATTTTTTTAAGGTTGAAAATGAAAGTTGAAAAGACGTCCAAACACTGACGTTGAAAAGAAGACTAAAAAAGTCACATTAAAGACGTCCTTTTAAAGCCGTTATTTCAATGTGGAAATCACGTACATAAATGTCATCCAATAAACACTGGATTAAAGTTGAAAAGACATCCAAACATAAACTTTGAAAAGACGTGTACAGTAGGTTCCTTTAAGAATTTAATGCTTCAGACTGGTTTTTAATCAAATCAACTTTATTTGTATAGCGCCTTTTACAACTGACGTTGTCGCAAAGCAGCAGTTTCAGAACAGAACATTTAAAACAAAGCCCAATGCGAGCAAGCGGAAGGCGACAGTGGCAAGGAAAAACTCCCTCAAGGCTGGAGGAAGAAACCTTGGGAGGAACCAAGACTCACAAAGGAGACCCATCCTCCTCTGATCAAACTATAGATTGAATTTTAAATTATCACCAATGAAGTGTCATTATGCTACATAATAATAATAATGATAATAATCATAATAGTGACATCAATCTTGGGGCATAATAATAGTGCATCAGATTGGAAGAATCAGTCAGTGTTGCTTTTCAGTCAGAGTCCATTTCTACTTCAGTGTAGTTGATCATGGTGAGTGGTCAGAGGCTGGCAGCAGTAGATGGAGGTGAGCAGCTGGTCTGGTCTGGTCTGGGCCGCAGGAGAATCCAGCAAACAATCTTCCATCAGTGGGCCACCATTTTCTCAGAAAACGGTAAAGGGAAGCAGTTAGTTTAGTTGAGTGCAGCAGAGAAAAAGAGCATGTGACGGATCTGACTGTAACAGACTGGGAGGAGGGAAACCAGAAGGAGCTCAGGCAAGGACATCCTTCAGCTCCAAACAAGAGAAATTGTGAGCACATCATCCGCGTTTACCCTGATTCCCCATGTCCATGAGTTCCTGAAACGACAACCTTAAACTAGACAGGTTAGTTGCCAAAGGCTAAACTGAACAAGTGTGTTTTGAGCCTAGACTTAAACATAGTGACTGTGTCTGCGTCCCGAACACTAGCTGGAAGATTGTTCCAGAGCTGAGGGGCTTTGTAGGAGAAAGCTCCCCCCCCCCCCGCTGAAGTCTTATGAATTCTGGGTAATAGTAAGAGGCCGGCGCCCTGATATCTGAGTAATCTTGGTGGTTCATTGTGCGTGATGAGGTCTCGCAAGTATTCAGGGGCGAGACCATGTAGGGATTTATACGTGAGTAAAAAAATGTTGTAATCAATACGGAATTTAACTGGGAGCCAGTGAAGGGCTGATAAGACTGGGCTGATATGATCAAATTTTCTAGTTTTAGTGAGGACCCTGGCTGCAGCATTTTGAATTAGCTGGAGTTCACTCAAGTTTCTGCTGGAGCATTCTGATAAAAGTGCATTGCAATAATCTAATCTCTAAAAGCGTGAACAAATTTTTCTGCATCTGGGAGGGATAAGGAATTTCTTAACTTAGCGAGGTTCCGAAGATGTAGGAAAACTGTTTTTCTAATTTTACCTATATGCTGATCAAATGATAGATCTGAATCAATTATGACACCCAGATTTTTAGCTGATGAGCTAGGGAGAACAGGGAAGTCAAAATTATGTATTAAGTCTGATACTTTATTTATAGCAGGTTTTGGACCTAGAAGGAGAACCTCGGTTTTGTCGCTGTTTAGCAGAAGGAAAGTGTATGACATCCAATGCTTCACTTCTTTAACACAGTCCTCCATTTTCTTTAGTGTAGGTTTGTCATCTGGTTTGGCTGATATGTATAACTGTGTGTCATCTGCATAACTGTGGAAGGTAATGCCATGCCTGCTAATAACTCTGCCCAGTGGCAGCATGTATAATATGAATAGTAAAGGTCCTAGGATGGAGCCTTGGGGAATTCCAGATCTAATTTTTTTTGCATAGAAGAAACATTATTTACTTTTACAAACTGGTAACGATCTGTGAGATAAGACTTAAACCATGATAGGGCCGTTCCTGTTATTCCAACCATGTTTTTTAATCTTTCTAGCAGAATAGTATGATCACTTGTATAAAAAGCTGCACTGAGGTCGAGTAGAACTAGCATGGATACGCAGCCTCGATCAGAGGTGAGAAGAAGGTTGTTTGCTACCTTAACTAAAGCCGTTTCGGTGCTATGGTGTGGCCTAAAACCAGATTGAATTTTTTTTTTTATATGTTATTCTTATGCAAGTATGAGGGAAGTTGTTGGGCCACAACTTTTTCTAAGATCTTAAATATGAAGAGAAGGTCTGTAATTGGATAGTACACTAGGATCAAGATTCGGTTTCTTGATCAGGGGTTTAATAACTGCTAGTTTAAATGCTTTGTGTACGTGATCCAGTATAAGGGACGAATTTATGATTGTTAAAAGGGGATTGATTATGACTGGTAATACTCCTTTAAATAGTTTTGTTGGTATTGCATCAAGTGTGCAGGTCATACAATTTGACGAGTAGATCATTTTCTCCAGTTCTAGCTGTGGTAGTGGGTCAAAGTCCTCTAGTCGTTCTTCTATGTTTTGTTCTATATCATCCACACCAGATGACAGACAGGCTGGATTTAGTAATATGGTATTTATTGTTTGTCTAATATGTTCAATGTTAAAAAAGTCCATAAAAGCATTGCTGGTGTGAACAGCTGGGATCTGTGGATCAGTAGCTGCCCGATTGTTTGTAAGTTTAGAGATTACATTAAAGAGTGCTCTAGGATTGTTTTTATTATTTTCAATCAGTGAGGACAGATGCGCTGAACGTGCATTGACGAGCGCCCTTCTAAATTCGATAAGGCTGTAGATGGAGTTAGTGAGCGATTTATATAGTAATGTGGGCATGTACATTTTTTTAAATATCTAAACTCAATTCATATGAAATTAGGTAGTGGTCTGAGACTGTGGAAGACTGAGGGAGAATATTTAGGTTTTTTCACCAAGTCTAGTGTGTGATTACAATAATGAGTAGGACCTGATACATTTTGTGTGAAACCAACAGAATCTATGATTGATGTGAATGTTCTTTTTTAGGGAATCATCACTTTTCTCAAAATGAATGTTAAAGTCTCCTACAATTATTAACGTATCACAGGACACTGCCAAATTAGCAGCTAGTTCACCAAATTCTTTTATAAATTCTGAATAGGGCCCTTGTGGTCTATAAATGATTAATAAGGAGATTGTGTTCTTATTTGTGGCGGGGTTAATTATGTTAATGTACATAATTTCAAAGGAAGTAAAGTTGTAACCATGTTTTTGGTTAATAATTAATTATTTTTGTAAATTATACATAATCCACCCCCTTTGCCTGTCAGTCTGGGGCTGTGTACATATTTATAGCCTGAGAGTGTGCTTTTTGTTCCAAGGGCCCTTGTAAGCGGTTGGGACGGCACCCTCCCACGGGAAAATCCCTCTTCGAATTTATTTTAATGGACAAAATAAATTGGAAGTGGGACACATGGTGATTTGGCTTCTTCTGAGCAAAAACAGGTATATTATGTAAAAAATATAAAAAATGGAGACTGACCAATCCCATTCCCAATGTACTTGAATGAAATGCAATAGATTGGAAATGGGACGTCGGACATCCCATTCCCAATGTATTTGAATTGAATGCAATAGATTGGAAGTGGGACGTCGGACACGGAACTGACTGATCCCATTCCCAATGTATTTGAATTGAATGCAATAGATTGGAAGTGGGACGTCGGACCCGGAAGTGACCGATCCCACCTCCCAATGTATTTGAATTGAATGCAATAGATTGGAAATGGGACGTCGGACTCGGAACTGACCGATCCCACCTCCCAATGTATTTGAATTGAATGCAATAGATTGGAAATGGGACGTCGGACTCGGAACTGACCGATCCGACTCCCAATGTATTTGAATTGAATGCAATAGATTGGAAGTGGGACGGCAGACTCGGAAGTGACCGATCCGACTCCCAATGTATTTGAATTGAATGCAATAGATTGGAAGTGGGACGTCGGACTCGGAACTGACCGATCCGACTCCCAATGTATTTGAATTGAATGCAATAGATTGGAAGTGGGACGTCAGACTCAGAACTGACCGATCCGACTCCCAATGTATTTGAATTGAATGCAATAGATTGGAAGTGGGACGTTGAACTCGGAACTGACTGATCCCACTCCCATAGTATTTGACTTGAAGTTAGGCTTACGCAACTTCACAGGCTGTCTCGTGGAGTGTGCACAATAAACATATTAACATTTGGGGCCATTCGGACCCTTTTAAGGGGTGTCCAAAACCCATGTATGAAATTTGAATGGGAATAAATTGGGAGTGGGATGTCCAGAAACTGTGCTTGGGGAGGTCTACCGACTTCACGGCGTCGAGTACTGAATCGTCTGGGTCCCCCAAACAACATATCAGAAGATGGGGTCACTGGGATCTTGCTTATGCAATGTATTCATGAAAAATGTTTTCCTTTGTTTGCCCACTTCCAATTTATTTCATTCAAGTCAAATAAATTGGAAGTGGGATATCTCACTATCCCACTTCCAATCTATTCTAACCAAGTCAAATAAATTGCAAGTGGGACCTGGATCCCACTTCCAATTTATTCCAGTCAAATCAAATAAATTGGAAGTGGGACACACGTATTTTGCCCACTGGGAGACCTGGATCCCACTTCCAATTTATTTAATTGAAGTAAAATAAATTGGAAGTGGGATCCCACTTCCAATCTATTCTAACCAAGTCAAATTGGGGTCAATTTTGACAAATTGGGACCAATTTTGGACGCAATCTCACTATCCCATTTCCAATTGATTTCATTCAAGTGAAATAAATTGGAAGTGGGATCCCATGAAACATGTACATGACTTGGCTGAAATGAATTGGAAGTGGGATCCCAATTCCAGTCTATTTCAGCCAAGTCAAATAAACAGGAAATGGAATACCACTTCCAATATATTCCAATATAGTAAAATAAATTGGAAGTGGGATCCAATTTCGAAAACTTTGACTTTGGGGCCAAAATTGGGGCCTATATTGACAAATTGGGACCCAATCTCACTATCCCACTTCCAATTTATTCCTGTCATCAAATAGAATGAGAATCTCTGAGCGTTTTGTGGGTGCTGCGAGCTCTCTCTGAGTGTTTTGTGCGCGCTGCGCTCTCTCTGAGTGTTTTGTATATGCTGCGTGCTCTCGCTGAGTGTTTTGTACATGCTGCGCGCTCTCGCTGAGTGTTTTGTGCGTGCTGCGCTCTCTCTCTGAGTGTTTTGTACATGCTGCCCGCTCTCTCTGAGTGTTTTGTGTGAACTGCGCTCTCTCTCTGAGTGTTTTGTACATGCTGCCCGCTCTCTCTGAGTGTTTTGTGTGAACTGCGCTCTCTCTCTGAGTGTTTCGTGCGAACTGCGCTCTCTCTCTGAGTGTTTTGTGCAAACTGCGCTCTCTCTGAGTGTTTTGTGCAAACTGCGCTCTCTCTCTGAGTGTTTTGTGCAAACTGCGCGCTCTCACTGAGTGTTTTGTGCAAACTGCGCGCTCTCTGAGTGTTTTGTATATGCTGCGCGCACTCGCTGAGTGTTTTGTGCGCGCTGCGCGCTCTGTGTTTTCTGCGTGATGCGTGCTCTCTCTGAGAGTTTTGTGCAAACTGCGCGCTCTCTCTGAGTGTTCTGTGCAGGCTATGTGATCTGGCTGAGTGTTTTGTGCAGGCTGCGCGATCTCTCTGAGGTTTCTTTTGCGATTTTTGCCCTATCACATCCCAAAGCTGAGATATAGGGACATGTTTTGCTGCATAAAATGTATAACTGTAAATTTCATGATGGGATTCCTACTTCCAGTGAAGCTAGGTAAACCCATGAGTAGAAGGGTGAGATAAGAAAAGCCTAGTCAGGCTATATTCAAGACCAATAAACCAATTGAGAGAAAATCCCAGTTACGTAAGTCCTCATATCTCAGCTTTGGGATGAGATAGGCTGAAAATAATCACACCCCTGTGTAAGTCAGGACCTGCTTAATCAACATCATGAGTTTGGAAGAAATCTGAGACGGTCAAAAATTTAGTCTAAAAAAACACAAACAGGTACCCCTTAGTGTTTTTTTGGGTGAAAAAAGTGATCTCCTCAGATCTTCTTCAAACTCACACCGTGTGTCAGGGAGGTCCTGACGACGAGAGTAGTGTGGTAATTTTTGCCCTACCACATCCCAAAGCTGAGATATAGGGACATGTTGTGCTGCATAAAATGTATAACTGTAAATTTCATGATGGGATTCCTACTTCCAGTGAAGCTAGGTAAACCCATGAGTAGAAGGGTGAGATAAGAAAAGCCTAGTCAGTCCAATATACTCTACACCGCATCTATATTTTGCTTTATTGGACGTATAACAAGTTCATAAATTTAATTCCAATATATTCAACACCAATAAACCAATTGAGAGAAAATCCCAGTTACGTAAGTCCTCAATTCTCAGCTTTAGGATTAGATAGGCTGAAAATAATCACACCCCTGTGTAAGTCAGGACCTGCTTAATCAACATCGTGAGTTTGGAAGAAATCTGAGACGGTCAAAAATTTAGTCTAAAAAAACACAAAGGGGTACCCCTTAGTGTTTTTTTGGGTGAAAAAAAGTATCCTCCTCAGATCTTCTTCAAACTCACACCGTGTGTCAGGGAGGTCCTGACGAAGAGAGTGGTGTGGTAATTTTTGCCCAAGTTCATAAATTCAATTCCAATATATTCAACACCAATAAACCAATTGAGAGAAAATCCCAGTTACGTAAGTCCTCAATTCTCAGCTTTGGGATTAGATAGGCTGAAAATAATCACACCCCTGTGTAAGTCAGGACCTGCTTAATCAACATCGTGAGTTTGGAAGAAATCTGAGACGGTCAAAATTTTAGTCAAAAAAAAAAAAACACAAAGGGGTACCCCTTAGTGTTTTTTGGGTGAAAAAAGTGATCTCCTCAGATCTTCTTCAAACTCACACCGTGTGTCAGGGAGGTCCTGACGACGAGAGTGGTGTGGTAATTTTTGCCCTACCACATCCCAAAGCTGAGATTTAGGGACATGTTGTGCTGCATAAAATGTATAACTGTAAATTTCATGATGGGATTCCTACTTCCAGTGAAGCTAGGTAAACCCATGAGTAGAAGGGTGAGATAAGAAAAGCCTAGTCAGTCCAATATACTCTACACCGCATCTGTATTTTGCTTTATTGGACGTATAACAAGTTCATAAATTTAATTCCAATATATTCAACACCAATAAACCAATTGAGAGAAAATCCCAGTTACGTAAGTCCTCAATTCTCAGCTTTAGGATTAGATAGGCTGAAAATAATCACACCCCTGTGTAAGTCAGGACCTGCTTAATCAACATCGTGAGTTTGGAAGAAATCTGAGACGGTCAAAAATTTAGTCTAAAAAAACACAAACAGGTACCCCTTAGTGTTTTTTTGGGTGAAAAAAAGTATCCTCCTCAGATCTTCTTCAAACTCACACCGTGTGTCAGGGAGGTCCTGACGAAGAGAGTGATGTGGTAATTTTTGCCCAAGTTCATAAATTCAATTCCAATATATTCAACACCAATAAACCAATTGAGAGAAAAACCCAGTTACGTAAGTCCTCAATTCTCAGCTTTGGGATTAGATAGGCTGAAAATAATCACACCCCTGTGTAAGTCAGGACCTGCTTAATCAACATCGTGAGTTTGGAAGAAATCTGAGACGGTCAAAATTTTAGTCAAAAAAAAAACCACAAAGGGGTACCCCTTAGTGTTTTTTTGGGTGAAAAAAGTGATCTCCTCAGATCTTCTTCAAACTCACACCGTGTGTCAGGGAGGTCCTTACGACGAGAGTAGTGCGGTAATTTTTGCCCAAGTTCATAAATTCAATTCCAATATATTCAACACCAATAAACCAATTGAGAGAAAATCCCAGTTACGTAAGTCCTCAATTCTCAGCTTTGGGATTAGATAGGCTGAAAATAACCACACCCCTGTGTAAGTCAGGACCTGCTTAATCAACATCGTGAGTTTGGAAGAAATCTGAGACGGTCAAAAATTTTGTCTAAAAAAACACAAAGGGGTACCCCTTAGTGTTTTTTTGGGTGAAAAAAAGTGACCTCCTCAGATCTTCTTCAAACTCACACCGTGTGTCAGGGAGGTCCTGACGACGAGAGTGGTGTGGTAATTTTTGCCCTACCACATCCCAAAGCTGAGATATAGGGACATGTTGTGCTGCATAAAATGTATAACTGTAAATTTCATGATGGGATTCCTACTTCCAGTGAAGCTAGGTAAACCCATGAGTAGAAGGGTGAGATAAGAAAAGCCTAGTCAGTCCAATATACTCTACACCGCATCTGTATTTTGCTTTATTGGATGTATAACAAGTTCATAAATTTAATTCCAATATATTCAACACCAATAAACCTATTGAGAGAAAATCCCAGTTACGTAAGTCCTCAATTCTCAGCTTTGGGATGAGATAGGCTGAAAATAATCACACCCCTGTGTAAGTCAGGACCTGCTTAATCAACATCGTGAGTTTGGAAGAAATCTGAGACGGTCAAAAATTTAGTCTAAAAAAACACAAACAGATACCCCTTAGTGTTTTTTTGGGTGAAAAAAGTGATCTCCTCAGATCTTCTTCAAACTCACACCGTGTGTCAGGGAGGTCCTTACGACGAGAGTAGTGCGGTAATTTTTGCCCAAGTTCATAAATTCAATTCCAATATATTCAACACCAATAAACCAATTGAGAGAAAATCCCAGTTACGTAAGTCCTCAATTCTCAGCTTTGGGATTAGATAGGCTGAAAATAATCACACCCCTGTGTAAGTCAGGACCTGCTTAATCAACATCGTGAGTTTGGAAGAAATCTGAGACGGTCAAAAATTTAGTCTAAAAAAACACAAACAGATACCCCTTTGTGTTTTTTTGGGTGAAAAAAAGTGACCTCCTCAGATCTTCTTCAAACTCACACCGTGTGTCAGGGAGGTCCTGACGACGAGAGTAGTGTGGTAATTTTTGCCCTACCACATCCCAAAGCTGAGATATAGGGACATGTTGTGCTGCATAGAATGTATAACTGTAAATTTCATGATGGGATTCCTACTTCCAGTGAAGCTAGGTAAACCCATGAGTAGAAGGGTGAGATAAGAAAAGCCTAGTCAGTCCAATATACTCTACACTGCATCTGTATTTTGCTTTATTGGACGTATAACAAGTTCATAAATTTAATTCCAATATATTCAACACCAATAAACCTATTGAGAGAAAATCCCAGTTACGTAAGTCCTCAATTCTCAGCTTTGGGATGAGATAGGCTGAAAATAATCACACCCCTGTGTAAGTCAGGACCTGCTTAATCAACATCGTGAGTTTGGAAGAAATCTGAGACGGTCAAAATTTTAGTCAAAAAAAAAAAAAACACAAAGGGGTACCCCTTAGTGTTTTTTTGGGTGAAAAAAAGTATCCTCCTCAGATCTTCTTCAAACTCACACCGTGTGTCAAGGAGGTCCTGACGACGAGAGTGGTGCGGTAATTTTTGCCCTACCACATCCCAAAGCTGAGATATAGGGACATGTTGTTCTGCATAAAATGTATAACTGTAAATTTCATGATGGGATTCCTACTTCCAGTGAAGCTAGGTAAACCCATGAGTAGAAGGGTGAGATAAGAAAAGCCTAGTCAGTCCAATATACTCTACACCACATCTGTATTTTGCTTTATTGGACGTATAACAAGTTCATAAATTTAATTCCAGTATATTCAACACCAATAAACCAATTGAGAGAAAATCCCAGTTACGTAAGTCCTCAATTCTCAGCTTTAGGATTAGATAGGCTGAAAATAATCACACCCCTGTGTAAGTCAGGACCTGCTTAATCAACATCGTGAGTTTGGAAGAAATGTGAGACGGTCAAAAATTTAGTCTAAAAAAACACAAACAGGTACCCCTTAGTGTTTTTTTGGGTGAAAAAAAGTATCCTCCTCAGATCTTCTTCAAACTCACACCGTGTGTCAGGGAGGTCCTGACGACGAGAGTGGTGTGGTAATTTTTGCCCTACCACATCCCAAAGCTGAGATATAGGGACATGTTGTGCTGCATAAAATGTATAACTGTAAATTTCATGATGGGATTCCTACTTCCAGTGAAGCTAGGTAAACCCATGAGTAGAAGGGTGAGATAAGAAAAGCCTAATCAGTCCAATATACTCTACACTGCATCTGTATTTTGCTTTATTGGACGTATAACAAGTTCATAAATTTAATTCCAATATATTCAACACCAATAAACCAATTGAGAGAAAATCCCAGTTACGTAAGTCCTCAATTCTCAGCTTTAGGATTAGATAGGCTGAAAATAATCACACCCCTGTGTAAGTCAGGACCTGCTTAATCAACATCGTGAGTTTGGAAGAAATCTGAGACGGTCAAAATTTTAGTCAAAAAAAAAAAACACAAAGGGGTACCCCTTAGTGTTTTTTTGGGTGAAAAAAAGTATCCTCCTCAGCTCTTCTTCAAACTCACACCATGTGTCAGGGAGGTCCTTACGACGAGAGTAGTGCGGTAATTTTTGCCCAAGTTCATAAATTCAATTCCAATATATTCAACACCAATAAACCAATTGAGAGAAAATCCCAGTTACGTAAGTCCTCAATTCTCAGCTTTGGGATTAGATAGGCTGAAAATAATCACACCCCTGTGTAAGTCAGGACCTGCTTAATCAACATCGTGAGTTTGGAAGAAATCTGAGACGGTCAAAAATTTAGTCTAAAAAAACACAAACAGGTACCCCTTAGTGTTTTTTTGGGTGAAAAAAAGTATCCTCCTCAGATCTTCTTCAAACTCACACCGTGTGTCAGGGAGGTCCTGACGACGAGAGTGGTGTGGTAATTTTTGCCCAAGTTCATAAATTCAATTCCAATATATTCAACACCAATAAACCAATTGAGAGAAACTCCCAGTTACGTAAGTCCTCAATTCTCAGCTTTGGGATTAGATAGGCTGAAAATAATCACACTCCTGTGTAAGTCAGGACCTGCTTAATCAACATCGTGAGTTTGGAAGAAATCTGAGACGGTCAAAATTTAGTCTAAAAAAACACAAACAGGTACCCCTTAGTGTTTTTTTGGGTGAAAAAAAGTATCCTCCTCAGATCTTCTTCAAACTCACACCGTGTGTCAGGGAGGTCCTGATGACGAGAGTAGTGTGGTAATTTTTACCCTACCACATCCCAAAGCTGAGATATAGGGACATGTTGTGCTGCATAAAATGTATAACTGTAAATTTCATGATGGGATTCCTACTTCCAGTGAAGCTAGGTAAACCCATGAGTAGAAGGGTGAGATAAGAAAAGCCTAGTCAGTCCAATATACTCTACACTGCATCTGTATTTTGCTTTATTGGACGTATAACAAGTTCATAAATTTAATTCCAATATATTCAACACCAATAAACCTATTGAGAGAAAATCCCAGTTACGTAAGTCCTCATATCTCAGCTTTGGGATGAGATAGGCTGAAAATAATCACACCCCTGTGTAAGTCAGGACCTGCTTAATCAACATCGTGAGTTTGGAAGAAATCTGAGACGGTCAAAAATTTAGTCTAAAAAAACACAAACAGGTACCCCTTAGTGTTTTTTTGGGTGAAAAAAGTGATCTCCTCAGATCTTCTTCAAACTCACACCGTGTGTCAGGGAGGTCCTGACGACGAGAGTAGTGTGGTAATTTTTGCCCTACCACATCCCAAAGCTGAGATATAGGGACATGTTGTGCTGCATAAAATGTATAACTGTAAATTTCATGATGGGATTCCTACTTCCAGTGAAGCTAGGTAAACCCATGAGTAGAAGGGTGAGATAAGAAAAGCCTAGTCAGTCCAATATACTCTACACTGCATCTGTATTTTGCTTTATTGGATGTATAACAAGTTCATAAATTTATTTCCAATATATTCAACACCAATAAACCTATTGAGAGAAAATCCCAGTGACGTAAGTCCTCATATCTCAGCTTTGGGATGTGATAGGCTGAAAATAATCACACCCCTGTGTAAGTCAGGACCTGCTTAATCAACATCGTGAGTTTGGAAGAAATCTGAGACGGTCAAAATTTTAGTCAAAAAAAAAAAAACACAAAGGGGTACCCCTTAGTGTTTTTTTGGGTGAAAAAAAGTATCCTCCTCAGCTCTTCTTCAAACTCACACCGTGTGTCAGGGAGGTCCTTACGACGAGAGTAGTGCGGTAATTTTTGCCCAAGTTCATAAATTCAATTCCAATATATTCAACACCAATAAACCAATCGAGAGAAAATCCCAGTTACGTAAGTCCTCAATTCTCAGCTTTGGGATTAGATAGGCTGAAAATAATCACACCCCTGTGTAAGTCAGGACCTGCTTAATCAACATCGTGAGTTTGGAAGAAATCTGAGACGGTCAAAATTTTAGTCAAAAAAAAAAAAACACAAAGGGGTACCCCTTAGTGTTTTTTTGGGTGAAAAAAAGTATCCTCCTCAGCTCTTCTTCAAACTCACACCGTGTGTCAGGGAGGTCCTTACGACGAGAGTAGTGCGGTAATTTTTGCCCAAGTTCATAAATTCAATTCCAATATATTCAACACCAATAAACCAATTGAGAGAAAATCCCAGTTACGTAAGTCCTCAATTCTCAGCTTTGGGATTAGATAGGCTGAAAATAATCACACCCCTGTGTAAGTCAGGACCTGCTTAATCAACATCGTGAGTTTGGAAGAAATCTGAGATGGTCAAAATTTTAGTCAAAAAAAAAAAAACACAAAGGGGTACCCCTTAGTGTTTTTTTGGGTGAAAAAAAGTATCCTCCTCAGCTCTTCTTCAAACTCACACCGTGTGTCAGGGAGGTCCTTACGACGAGAGTAGTGCGGTAATTTTTGCCCAAGTTCATAAATTCAATTCCAATATATTCAACACCAATAAACCAATTGAGAGAAAATCCCAGTTACGTAAGTCCTCAATTCTCAGCTTTGGGATTAGATAGGCTGAAAATAATCACACCCCTGTGTAAGTCAGGACCTGCTTAATCAACATCGTGAGTTTGGAAGAAATCTGAGATGGTCAAAAATTTAGTCTAAAAAAACACAAAGGGGTACCCCTTTGTGTTTTTTTGGGTGAAAAAAAGTGACCTCCTCAGATCTTCTTCAAACTCACACCGTGTGTCAGGGAGGTCCTGACGACGAGAGTGGTGTGGTAATTTTTGCCCTACCACATCCCAAAGCTGAGATATAGGGACATGTTGTGCTGCATAAAATGTATAACCGTAAATTTCATGATAGGATTCCTACTTCCAGTGAAGCTAGGTAAACCCATGAGTAGAAGGGTGAGATAAGAAAAGCCTAGTCAGTCCAATATACTCTACACCGCATCTGTATTTTGCTTTATTGGATGTATAACAAGTTCATAAATTTAATTCCAATATATTCAACACCAATAAACCTATTGAGAGAAAATCCCAGTTACGTAAGTCCTCAATTCTCAGCTTTGGGATGAGATAGGCTGAAAATAATCACACCCCTGTGTAAGTCAGGACCTGCTTAATCCACATCGTGAGTTTGGAAGAAATCTGAGACGGTCATAATTTTAGTCAAAAAAAAAAACACAAAAGGGTAGCCCTTAGTGTTTTTTTGGGTGAAAAAAAGTATCCTCCTCAGATCTTCTTCAAACTCAAACCATGTGTCTGGGAGATCCTGACGAAGAGAGTGGTGTGGTAATTTTTGCCCAAGTTCATAAATTCAATTCCAATATATTCAACACCAATAAACCAATTGAGAGAAAATCCCAGTTACGTAAGTCCTCATATCTCAGCTTTGGGATGAGATAGGCTGAAAATAATCACACCCCTGTGTAAGTCAGGACCTGCTTAATCAACATCGTGAGTTTGGAAGAAATCTGAGACGGTCAAAAATTTAGTCTAAAAAAAAAAAAACACAAAGGGGTACCCCTTAGTGTTTTTTTGGGTGAAAAAAAGTATCCTCCTCAGATCTTCTTCAAACTCACACCGTGTGTCAAGGAGGTCCTGACGACGAGAGTGGTGCGGTAATTCTTGCCCTACCACGTCCCAAAGCTGAGATATAGGGACATGTTGTGCTGCATAAAATGTATAACTGTAAATTTCATGATGGGATTCCTACTTCCAGTGAAGCTAGGTAAACCCATGAGTAGAAGGGTGAGATAAGAAAAGCCTAGTCAGTCCAATATACTCTACACTGCATCTGTATTTTGCTTTATTGGACGTATAACAAGTTCATAAATTTAATTCCAATATATTCAACACCAATAAACCTATTGAGAGAAAATCCCAGTTACGTAAGTCCTCAATTCTCAGCTTTGGGATGAGATAGGCTGAAAATAATCACACCCCTGTGTAAGTCAGGACCTGCTTAATCAACATCGTGAGTTTGGAAGAAATCTGAGACGGTCAAAATTTTAGTCAAAAAAAAAAAAAACACAAAGGGGTACCCCTTAGTGTTTTTTTGGGTGAAAAAAAGTATCCTCCTCAGATCTTCTTCAAACTCACACCGTGTGTCAAGGAGGTCCTGACGACGAGAGTGGTGCGGTAATTTTTGCCCTACCACATCCCAAAGCTGAGATATAGGGACATGTTGTTCTGCATAAAATGTATAACTGTAAATTTCATGATGGGATTCCTACTTCCAGTGAAGCTAGGTAAACCCATGAGTAGAAGGGTGAGATAAGAAAAGCCTAGTCAGTCCAATATACTCTACACCACATCTGTATTTTGCTTTATTGGACGTATAACAAGTTCATAAATTTAATTCCAGTATATTCAACACCAATAAACCAATTGAGAGAAAATCCCAGTTACGTAAGTCCTCAATTCTCAGCTTTAGGATTAGATAGGCTGAAAATAATCACACCCCTGTGTAAGTCAGGACCTGCTTAATCAACATCGTGAGTTTGGAAGAAATGTGAGACGGTCAAAAATTTAGTCTAAAAAAACACAAACAGGTACCCCTTAGTGTTTTTTTGGGTGAAAAAAAGTATCCTCCTCAGATCTTCTTCAAACTCACACCGTGTGTCAGGGAGGTCCTGACGACGAGAGTGGTGTGGTAATTTTTGCCCAAGTTCATAAATTCAATTCCAATATATTCAACACCAATAAACCAATTGAGAGAAAATCCCAGTTACGTAAGTCCTCATATCTCAGCTTTGGGATGAGATAGGCTGAAAATAATCACACCCCTGTGTAAGTCAGGACCTGCTTAATCAACATCGTGAGTTTGGAAGAAATCTGAGACGGTCAAAAATTTAGTCTAAAAAAACACAAACAGATACCCCTTAGTGTTTTTTTGGGTGAAAAAAGTGATCTCCTCAGATCTTCTTCAAACTCACACCGTGTGTCAGGGAGGTCCTGACGACGAGAGTAGTGTGGTAATTTTTGCCCTACCACATCCCAAAGCTGAGATATAGGGACATGTTGTGCTGCATAAAATGTATAACTGTAAATTTCATGATGGGATTCCTACTTCCAGTGAAGCTAGGTAAACCCATGAGTAGAAGGGTGAGATAAGAAAAGCCTAATCAGTCCAATATACTCTACACTGCATCTGTATTTTGCTTTATTGGACGTATAACAAGTTCATAAATTTAATTCCAATATATTCAACACCAATAAACCAATTGAGAGAAAATCCCAGTTACGTAAGTCCTCAATTCTCAGCTTTAGGATTAGATAGGCTGAAAATAATCACACCCCTGTGTAAGTCAGGACCTGCTTAATCAACATCGTGAGTTTGGAAGAAATCTGAGACGGTCAAAATTTTAGTCAAAAAAAAAAACACAAAGGGGTACCCCTTAGTGTTTTTTTGGGTGAAAAAAAGTATCCTCCTCAGCTCTTCTTCAAACTCACACCGTGTGTCAGGGAGGTCCTTACGACGAGAGTAGTGCGGTAATTTTTGCCCAAGTTCATAAATTCAATTCCAATATATTCAACACCAATAAACCAATTGAGAGAAAATCCCAGTTACGTAAGTCCTCAATTCTCAGCTTTGGGATTAGATAGGCTGAAAATAATCACACCCCTGTGTAAGTCAGGACCTGCTTAATCAACATCGTGAGTTTGGAAGAAATCTGAGACGGTCAAAAATTTAGTCTAAAAAAACACAAACAGGTACCCCTTAGTGTTTTTTTGGGTGAAAAAAAGTATCCTCCTCAGATCTTCTTCAAACTCACACCGTGTGTCAGGGAGGTCCTGACGACGAGAGTGGTGTGGTAATTTTTGCCCAAGTTCATAAATTCAATTCCAATATATTCAACACCAATAAACCAATTGAGAGAAACTCCCAGTTACGTAAGTCCTCAATTCTCAGCTTTGGGATTAGATAGGCTGAAAATAATCACACTCCTGTGTAAGTCAGGACCTGCTTAATCAACATCGTGAGTTTGGAAGAAATCTGAGACGGTCAAAATTTAGTCTAAAAAAACACAAACAGGTACCCCTTAGTGTTTTTTTGGGTGAAAAAAAGTATCCTCCTCAGATCTTCTTCAAACTCACACCGTGTGTCAGGGAGGTCCTGATGACGAGAGTAGTGTGGTAATTTTTACCCTACCACATCCCAAAGCTGAGATATAGGGACATGTTGTGCTGCATAAAATGTATAACTGTAAATTTCATGATGGGATTCCTACTTCCAGTGAAGCTAGGTAAACACATGAGTAGAAGGGTGAGATAAGAAAAGCCTAGTCAGTCCAATATACTCTACACTGCATCTGTATTTTGCTTTATTGGACGTATAACAAGTTCATAAATTTAATTCCAATATATTCAACACCAATAAACCCATTGAGAGAAAATCCCAGTTACGTAAGTCCTCATATCTCAGCTTTGGGATGAGATAGGCTGAAAATAATCACACCCCTGTGTAAGTCAGGACCTGCTTAATCAACATCGTGAGTTTGGAAGAAATCTGAGACGGTCAAAAATTTAGTCTAAAAAAACACAAACAGGTACCCCTTAGTGTTTTTTTGGGTGAAAAAAGTGATCTCCTCAGATCTTCTTCAAACTCACACCGTGTGTCAGGGAGGTCCTGACGACGAGAGTAGTGTGGTAATTTTTGCCCTACCACATCCCAAAGCTGAGATATAGGGACATGTTGTGCTGCATAAAATGTATAACTGTAAATTTCATGATGGGATTCCTACTTCCAGTGAAGCTAGGTAAACCCATGAGTAGAAGGGTGAGATAAGAAAAGCCTAGTCAGTCCAATATACTCTACACTGCATCTGTATTTTGCTTTATTGGATGTATAACAAGTTCATAAATTTATTTCCAATATATTCAACACCAATAAACCTATTGAGAGAAAATCCCAGTGACGTAAGTCCTCATATCTCAGCTTTGGGATGTGATAGGCTGAAAATAATCACACCCCTGTGTAAGTCAGGACCTGCTTAATCAACATCGTGAGTTTGGAAGAAATCTGAGACGGTCAAAATTTTAGTCAAAAAAAAAAAAACACAAAGGGGTACCCCTTAGTGTTTTTTTGGGTGAAAAAAAGTATCCTCCTCAGCTCTTCTTCAAACTCACACCGTGTGTCAGGGAGGTCCTTACGACGAGAGTAGTGCGGTAATTTTTGCCCAAGTTCATAAATTCAATTCCAATATATTCAACACCAATAAACCAATTGAGAGAAAATCCCAGTTACGTAAGTCCTCAATTCTCAGCTTTGGGATGAGATAGGCTGAAAATAATCACACCCCTGTGTAAGTCAGGACCTGCTTAATCCACATCGTGAGTTTGGAAGAAATCTGAGACGGTCATAATTTTAGTCAAAAAAAAAACACAAAAGGGTACCCCTTAGTGTTTTTTTGGGTGAAAAAAAGTATCCTCCTCAGCTCTTCTTCAAACTCACACCGTGTGTCAGGGAGGTCCTTACGACGAGAGTAGTGCGGTAATTTTTGCCCAAGTTCATAAATTCAATTCCAATATATTCAACACCAATAAACCAATTGAGAGAAAATCCCAGTTACGTAAGTCCTCAATTCTCAGCTTTGGGATTAGATAGGCTGAAAATAATCACACCCCTGTGTAAGTCAGGACCTGCTTAATCAACATCGTGAGTTTGGAAGAAATCTGAGACGGTCAAAATTTTAGTCAAAAAAAAAAAAACACAAAGGGGTACCCCTTAGTGTTTTTTTAGGTGAAAAAAAGTATCCTCCTCAGCTCTTCTTCAAACTCACACCGTGTGTCAGGGAGGTCCTTACGACGAGAGTAGTGCGGTAATTTTTGCCCAAGTTCATAAATTCAATTCCAATATATTCAACACCAATAAACCAATTGAGAGAAAATCCCAGTTACGTAAGTCCTCAATTCTCAGCTTTGGGATTAGATAGGCTGAAAATAATCACACCCCTGTGTAAGTCAGGACCTGCTTAATCAACATCGTGAGTTTGGAAGAAATCTGAGACGGTCAAAATTTTAGTCAAAAAAAAAAAAACACAAAGGGGTACCCCTTAGTGTTTTTTTGGGTGAAAAAAACTATCCTCCTCAGCTCTTCTTCAAACTCACACCGTGTGTCAGGGAGGTCCTTACGACGAGAGTAGTGCGGTAATTTTTGCCCAAGTTCATAAATTCAATTCCAATATATTCAACACCAATAAACCAATTGAGAGAAAATCCCAGTTACGTAAGTCCTCAATTCTCAGCTTTGGGATTAGATAGGCTGAAAATAATCACACCCCTGTGTAAGTCAGGACCTGCTTAATCAACATCGTGAGTTTGGAAGAAATCTGAGATGGTCAAAATTTTAGTCAAAAAAAAAAAAACACAAAGGGGTACCCCTTAGTGTTTTTTTGGGTGAAAAAAAGTATCCTCCTCAGCTCTTCTTCAAACTCACACCGTGTGTCAGGGAGGTCCTTACGACGAGAGTAGTGCGGTAATTTTTGCCCAAGTTCATAAATTCAATTCCAATATATTCAACACCAATAAACCAATTGAGAGAAAATCCCAGTTACGTAAGTCCTCAATTCTCAGCTTTGGGATTAGATAGGCTGAAAATAATCACACCCCTGTGTAAGTCAGGACCTGCTTAATCAACATCGTGAGTTTGGAAGAAATCTGAGATGGTCAAAAATTTAGTCTAAAAAAACACAAAGGGGTACCCCTTTGTGTTTTTTTGGGTGAAAAAAAGTGACCTCCTCAGATCTTCTTCAAACTCACACCGTGTGTCAGGGAGGTCCTGACGACGAGAGTGGTGTGGTAATTTTTGCCCTACCACATCCCAAAGCTGAGATATAGGGACATGTTGTGCTGCATAAAATGTATAACCGTAAATTTCATGATAGGATTCCTACTTCCAGTGAAGCTAGGTAAACCCATGAGTAGAAGGGTGAGATAAGAAAAGCCTAGTCAGTCCAATATACTCTACACCGCATCTGTATTTTGCTTTATTGGATGTATAACAAGTTCATAAATTTAATTCCAATATATTCAACACCAATAAACCTATTGAGAGAAAATCCCAGTTACGTAAGTCCTCAATTCTCAGCTTTGGGATGAGATAGGCTGAAAATAATCACACCCCTGTGTAAGTCAGGACCTGCTTAATCCACATCGTGAGTTTGGAAGAAATCTGAGACGGTCATAATTTTAGTCAAAAAAAAAAACACAAAAGGGTAGCCCTTAGTGTTTTTTTGGGTGAAAAAAAGTATCCTCCTCAGATCTTCTTCAAACTCAAACCATGTGTCTGGGAGATCCTGACGAAGAGAGTGGTGTGGTAATTTTTGCCAAAGTTCATAAATTCAATTCCAATATATTCAACACCAATAAACCAATTGAGAGAAAATCCCAGTTACGTAAGTCCTCATATCTCAGCTTTGGGATGAGATAGGCTGAAAATAATCACACCCCTGTGTAAGTCAGGACCTGCTTAATCAACATCGTGAGTTTGGAAGAAATCTGAGATGGTCAAAAATTTAGTCTAAAAAAACACAAACAGGTACCCCTTAGTGTTTTTTTGGGTGAAAAAAGTGATCTCCTCAGATCTTCTTCAAACTCACACCGTGTGTCAGGGAGGTCCTGACGACGAGAGTGGTGTGGTAATTTTTGCCCAAGTTCATAAATTCAATTCCAATATATTCAACACCAATAAACCAATTGAGAGAAAATCCCAGTTACGTAAGTCCTCAATTCTCAGCTTTGGGATTAGATAGGCTGAAAATAATCACACCCCTGTGTAAGTCAGGACCTGCTTAATCAACATCGTGAGTTTGGAAGAAATCTGAGACGGTCAAAAATTTAGTCTAAAAAAAAAAAACACAAAGGGGTACCCCTTAGTGTTTTTTTGGGTGAAAAAAAGTATCCTCCTCAGATCTTCTTCAAACTCACACCGTGTGTCAAGGAGGTCCTGACGACGAGAGTGGTGCGGTAATTCTTGCCCTACCACGTCCCAAAGCTGAGATATAGGGACATGTTGTGCTGCATAAAATGTATAACTGTAAATTTCATGATGGGATTCCTACTTCCAGTGAAGCTAGGTAAACCCATGAGTAGAAGGGTGAGATAAGAAAAGCCTAGTCAGTCCAATATACTCTACACTGCATCTGTATTTTGCTTTATTGGACGTATAACAAGTTCATAAATTTAATTCCAATATATTCAACACCAATAAACCTATTGAGAGAAAATCCCAGTTACGTAAGTCCTCATATCTCAGCTTTGGGATGAGATAGGCTGAAAATAATCACACCCCTGTGTAAGTCAGGACCTGCTTAATCAACATCGTGAGTTTGGAAGAAATCTGAGACGGTCAAAAACTTAGTCTAAAAAAACACAAACAGGTACCCCTTAGTGTTTTTTTGGGTGAAAAAAGTGATCTCCTCAGATCTTCTTCAAACTCACACCGTGTGTCAGGGAGGTCCTGACGACGAGAGTAGTGTGGTAAATTTTGCCCTACCACATCCCAAAGCTGAGATATAGGGACATGTTGTGCTGCATAAAATGTATAACTGTAAATTTCATGATGGGATTCCTACTTCCAGTGAAGCTAGGTAAACCCATGAGTAGAAGGGTGAGATAAGAAAAGCCTAGTCAGTCCAATATACTGCATCTGTATTTTGCTTTATTGGACGTATAACAAGTTCATAAATTTAATTCCAATATATTCAACAACAATAAACCAATTGAGAGAAAATCCCAGTTACGTAAGTCCTCAATTCTCAGCTTTGGGATTAGATAGGCTGAAAATAATCACACCCCTGTGTAAGTCAGGACCTGCTTAATCAACATCGTGAGTTTGGAAGAAATCTGAGACGGTCAAAAATTTAGTCTAAAAAAACACAAAGGGGTACCCCTTAGTGTTTTTTTGGGTGAAAAAAAGTATCCTCCTCAGATCTTCTTCAAACTCACACCGTGTGTCAAGGAGGTCCTGACGACGAGAGTGGTGCGGTAATTTTTGCCCTACCACATCCCAAAGCTGAAATATAGGGACATGTTGTGCTGCATAAAATGTATAACTGTAAATTTCATGATGGGATTCCTACTTCCAGTGAAGCTAGGTAAACCCATGAGTAGAAGGGTGAGATAAGAAAAGCCTAGTCAGTCCAATATACCGCATCTGTATTTTGCTTTATTGGACGTATAACAAGTTCATAAATTTAATTCCAATATATTCAACACCAATAAACCAATTGAGAGAAAATCCCAGTTACGTAAGTCCTCAATTCTCAGCTTTAGGATTAGATAGGCTGAAAATAATCACACCCCTGTGTAAGTCAGGACCTGCTTAATCAACATCGTGAGTTTGGAAGAAATCTGAGACGGTCAAAAATTTAGTCTAAAAAAACACAAACAGGTACCCCTTAGTGTTTTTTGGGTGAAAAAAGTATCCTCCTCAGATCTTCTTCAAACTCACACCGTGTGTCAGGGAGGTCCTGACGACGAGAGTGGTGTGGTAATTTTTGCCCAAGTTCATAAATTCAATTCCAATATATTCAACACCAATAAACCAATTGAGAGAAAATCCCAGTTACGTAAGTCCTCAATTCTCAGCTTTGGGATTAGATAGGCTGAAAATAATCACACCCCTGTGTAAGTCAGGACCTGCTTAATCAACAACGTGAGTTTGGAAGAAATCTGAGACGGTCAAAAATTTAGTCTAAAAAAACACAAAGGGGTACCCCTTTGTGTTTTTTGGGTGAAAAAAAGTGACCTCCTCAGATCTTCTTCAAACTCACACCGTGTGTCAGGGAGGTCCTGACGACGAGAGTGGTGCGGTAATTTTTGCCCTACCACATCCCAAAGCTGAGATATAGGGACATGTTGTGCTGCATAAAATGTATAACTGTAAATTTCATGATGGGATTCCTACTTCCAGTGAAGCTAGGTAAACCCATGAGTAGAAGGGTGAGATAAGAAAAGCCTAGTCAGTCCAATATACTCTACACCGCATCTGTATTTTGCTTTATTGGACGTATAACAAGTTCATAAATTTAATTCCAATATATTCAACACCAATAAACCAATTGAGAGAAAATCCCAGTTACGTAAGTCCTCAATTCTCAGCTTTAGGATTAGATAGGCTGAAAATAATCACACCCCTGTGTAAGTCAGGACCTGCTTAATCAACATCGTGAGTTTGGAAGAAATCTGAGACGGTCAAAAATTTAGTCTAAAAAAACACAAACAGGTACCCCTTAGTGTTTTTTTGGGTGAAGAAAAGTATCCTCCTCAGATCTTCTTCAAACTCACACCGTGTGTCAGGGAGGTCCTGACGACGAGAGTGGTGTGGTAATTTTTGCCCAAGTTCATAAATTCAATTCCAATATATTCAACACCAATAAACCAATTGAGAGAAAATCCCAGTTACGTAAGTCCTCAATTCTCAGCTTTG
>NW_027101161.1:5000-22145 GCF_029633855.1 Hoplias malabaricus | reverse complement strand
ACACACTCTATCAGATTGGTCTCTACTGGACTCTACTGGTGTCTACTGGACTCTACTGGTCTCTACTGGAATCTACTGGTCTCTACTGTTCTCTGCTGGTCTCTACTGGACTCTACTGAACCCTACTGGCCTGTACTGGTATCTACTGGTTTCTACTGGTCTCTACTGGCCTGTACTAGTCTCTACTGGACTCTACTGCTCTCTACTAGTCTCTACTGGACTCTACTATTTGGCTCCTGGTCGGTCAGAACTTATATGAATTTAGAGTCAGTTCCACCTTAAGTAATGTAACTGTAACAGCAGAAATAAGTCAGTGTTACCCCCCTATGGAGCAGGAATAGAGCAACATCCTCATCTCGGTTGGTGCTTTTCAGCGTTTGGAGTCTCTCCGTTGTCTAAAAACCTCCAGATGGCGTTTCTCTGCCGTGAGCAGAGAGAGAGAAAGCCTAGCACCGGACCCAGACACTTTGTTTTTTTACCCATTTACAGACACTGGGGCTTCGTAAACACATTAGAGCGGTTTCCAGAGCAGCACATGGAGAGGACACACACTCAGAGCTTTATACACAGGGTTTAGATTCTGATACTAAATTAAAATTGTAGACATCTCTCAGTGAGATTAGAACTCGTTTGTATCGCTCCGACTTGATCCCCTCAGAAATTGAAATGCATCTGTTGAACTGTCGGCCTTCAGACTTAAAATCAGGACTTAGATTATTTACTGTGAAAGAAGTTCCACTGGCTGGAGTTTTCGGAAGGTCGCTGAGCTCTGGTGGTAAGGAGCTGTGGAGAAAGGAAACAGTGGTGTTTTCGTTAGTGTTCTCAGTGAGTAAACAATATAAAGCATGTTTGTAATGTTTTGCTTGATCACTCCTCGCTGAATAATGTGGACTTTCCTGTGAATGATAATGAGCTGTAAACCCCAGTCACTGGAGGAGTGAGGCTCTGCTGCAGGGCGTTAGCGGTGTGTAACGATGGGGGATGGGCGAGGTGTGACAAAGCGTGTGTGTGTGTGTGTGTGTGTGTGTGTGTGTGTGTGTGTGTGTGTGTGTGTGTAATGGTATCAGATTGCAGCTCCCTGAGGCTGTGCCCTCTTACCTCTCTCAAAATATACCTCTCTCAAGAAATACACACTCTCAAAGAAACAAGTCTCGGATTACGACACACACACACACACACACACACACACACACACACACACGGTGACGGTGTGTCTGAGTGGTGTCTGGTTCTCTGCCCTTAATGACTCATGCATGAACTAAAGAGAGAATCAATGGCAGCTCAGAAGTGCTTCCAAGCTGCCCAGGACTGCCCCAAACTGTCTAAATCTGCCCCTACAGTCTCTGAACACATCCTCTAACTGCCCCAGTGCCCCTAGACTGGGCCTAACCCCTACACAACTGCCCCAAACCGCCTTAAACCACCCCCAAACTCTCTAAACCTGTACCTTAACTGCCCCAAACCGCCTTAAACCACCCCCAAACTCTCTAAACATGTACCTTAACTGCCCCAAACCGCCTTAAACCACCCCCAAACTCTCTAAACATGTACCTTAACTGCCCCAAACCGCCTTAAACCACCCCCAAACTCTCTAAACATGTACCTTAACTGCCCCAAACCGCCTTAAACCACCCCAAACTCTCTAAACCTGTACCTTAACTGCCCCAAACCGCCTTAAACCACCCCCAAACTCTCTAAACATGTACCTTAACTGCCCAAACCGCCTTAAACCACCCCCAAACTCTCTAAACATGTACCTTAACTGCCCCAAACCGCCTTAAACCACCCCCAAACTCTCTAAACATGTACCTTAACTGCCCCAAACCGCCTTAAACCACCCCCAAACTCTCTAAACATGTACCTTAACTGCACCAAACCGCCTTAAACCACCCCCAAACTCTCTAAACATGTACCTTAACTGCCCCAAACCGCCTTAAACCACCCCCAAACTCTCTAAACATGTACCTTAACTGCACCAAACCGCCTTAAACCACCGCCAAACTCTCTAAACATGTACCTTAACTGCCCAAACCGCCTTAAACCACCCCCAAACTCTCTAAACATGTACCTTAACTGCACCAAACTGCCTTAAACCACCCCAAACTCTCTAAACATGTACCTTAACTGCACCAAACCGCCTTAAACCACCCCCAAACTCTCTAAACATGTACCTTAACTGCCCCAAACCGCCTTAAACCACCCCCAAACTCTCTAAACATGTACCTTACTGCACCAAACTGCCTTAAACCACCCCCAAACTCTCTAAACATGTACCTTAACTGCCCCAAACCGCCTTAAACCACCCCCAAACTCTCTAAACATGTACCTTAACTGCCCCAAACCGCCTTAAACCACCCCCAAACTCTCTAAACATGTACCTTAACTGCACCAAACTGCCTTAAACCACCCCCAAACTCTCTAAACATGTACCTTAACTGCCCCAAACCGCCTTAAACCACCCCCAAACTCTCTAAACATGTACCTTAACTGCACCAAACGCCTTAAACCACCGCCAAACTCTCTAAACATGTACCTTAACTGCACCAAACCGCCTTAAACCACCGCCAAACTCTCTAACATGTACCTTAACTGCCCAAACCGCCTTAAACCACCCCCAAACTCTCTAAACATGTACCTTAACTGCACCAAACCGCCTTAAACCACCGCCAAACTCTCTAAACATGTACCTTAACTGCCACCAAACCGCCTTAAACCACCGCCAAACTCTCTAAACATGTACCTTAACTGCCCCAAACCGCCTTAAACCACCCCCAAAATCTCTTAACACATCCTCAAAATTCCACAGCGCTCCTAAATTGGCCCTAACTGCCCCAAACTTCCTAAAACTGACCTAAAGCTTTCTCTGTCAAAGCCCCCCCCCTCTCTCCCATCTCTCTCTCTCCCTCTCACTTGCCCCCCCCTCTCTCTCCCCCTCTCTCTCTCTCTCCCCCCCCCTCTCTCTCTCGCTCTCTCTCTCTTTGCTGAAGTGTTTTTCATCACTCTGTCGTTTCTGAGAATCCTCCAGTTCCATCATACACTCCTCTCTCTGTGCTTTAAACACAACTCAGAGAGCATTAATACCTGTGTGTGTGTGTGTGTGTGTGTGTGTGTGTGTGAATGAGAGAGAGAGAGAAACGGAGAGAGAGATACACGTTTAAAAGCTCTCTTAAATGTGTGAGAGATGGAGGGGAAAGTGAGGGAGAGACTTTCAGAAGAGGGCAAGAGAGGAAAATGAAACGGAAGTGAGAGAAAGAAAGGCACAGGAAAGAGAGATGGATGAGAAGAGAGAGAGGGACAGGGAGGGAGAGAGAGAGAGAAAGAGAGAGAGAGGAGAGTCCAGTGTTATCTGTTGTCCTCAGTGTGTGAGGTCGTCCGTGCCAAGCTCTTGTGAGCGTCTGATAGAGAGCAGCCAGTGTGTGTGTGTGTGTGTGTGTGTGTATGTGTAAGCCCCCAAATGCTGGTCTAGTCTGATTTCCCAGCATGCCCTGATCCTCTGGATCCTTCCTCAATCCCGGCATTCATCACGACTCCGATCCGCTTCAGAACGTTGGCTCCAGATTAGAGTCACGTCCTGTTTACAAATACAACACACTGTATCTTAATATGACAGGAAACAGCATTCTTAGCTCTTAGCTCTAGTTCTGAGATTTAATAAACAAACACTGCTCACCCCGCTGCCCTCTAAAGACCTCTTTAACAAACACCAAATAAACAAACACTGCTCACCGCTGCCCTCTAAAGACCTCTTTAACAAACACTAAATAAACAAACACAGCTCACCGCCGCCCTCTAAAGGCCTCTTTAACAAACACCAAATAAACAAACACTGCTCACTGTCGCCCTCTAAAGGCCTCTTTAACAAACACCAAATAAACAAACACTGCTCACATCGCTCTCTAAAGGCCTCTTTAACAACACTAAATAAACAAACACTGCTCTCCGCCGCCCTCTAAAGGCCTCTTTAACAAACACCAAATAAACAAACACTGCTCACCGCCGCCCTCTAAAGTCCTCTTTAACAAACACTAAATAAACAAACACTGCTCACCGCTGCCCTCTAAAGACCTCTTTAACAAACACCAAATAAACAAACACTGCTCACCGCCGCGCCCTCTAAAGGCCTCTTTAACAACACTAAATAAACAAACACTGCTCACCGCTGCCCTCTAAAGACCTCTTTAACAAACACTAAATAAACAAACACTGCTCACCGCTGCCCTCTAAAGACCTCTTTAACAAACACCAAATAAACAAACACTGCTCACCGCCGCCCTCTAAAGGCCTCTTTAACAAACACTAAATAAACAAACACTGCTCACATCGCCCTCTAAAGGCCTCTTTAACAAACACCAAATAAACAAACACTGCTCACCGCCGCCCTCTAAAGGCCTCTTTAACAAACACTAAATAAACAAACACTGCTCACCGCCGCCCTCTAAAGGCCTCTTTAACAAACACCAAATAAACAAACACTGCTCACCGCCGCCCTCTAAAGGCCTCTTTAACAAACACTAAATAAACAAACACTGCTCACCGCTGCCCTCTAAAGACCTCTTTAACAAACACTAAATAAACAAACACTGCTCACCGCTGCCCTCTAAAGACCTCTTTAACAAACACCAAATAAACAAACACTGCTCACCGCCGCCCTCTAACGGCCTCTTTAACAAACACTAAATAAACAAACACTGCTCACATCGCCCTCTAAAGGCCTCTTTAACAAACACCAAATAACAAACACTGCTCACCGCCGCCCTCTAAAGGCCTCTTTAACAAACACTAAATAAACAAACACTGCTCACCGCCGCCCTCTAAAGGCCTCTTTAACAAACACCAAATAAACAAACACTGCTCACCGCGCCCTCTATGGGCTTTTTGAAACCCGTTTGATGCTAACCTTTTGCATATTGATTGTACATTATGATCGTTGCCTGTTGATAATGGTTTTCTATTTTATTCTTAGGGTTTAAGGGTCAAGAGCAAAGAAATAAATAAAACAGACCGTAAAAAAATAAACAATATAAAGAATTTAAAACCACAGCACTTCAATGTTAGATCTCGTTGTGTTGTTGTTGTTTGTTGTTTTTGTTTGTGATGTGGAGAACAGGTCGTCAATAAGAGATCACAGACTCTGAGGGGAGTTCAGGTGAAAAAATAAATAGAATAATAATAATAATGAAATCCTGGCAGCAACAGGAACCTCTCATCTGAACTTTTACTGGAGCTCTAACAAACACCCAGTGGAGACAGTAAACACCTGCAGGACTTTTATTAGTGCTGGGACTTTTATTTGTGTCCAGCACGGAATGAGTTAATGAGTAAGGATTATTTCAATAGTTTTACACTAGGAACAAAAACATGATTTATTTATAACTTCAGTCATTTGTTTTCAGTTCAGAAAAATCATACAATGTTTAGATTTGATTTATTTATATTTTATATTTACATTTAAAGATAGAACTGTTTTATTGCTTTAATAACAGTGTCCTGATGTGCTTCTGGAGTTTAGTTTTATTGTGAAATCATTGGGTGTTTATGGAAGATTGTGTGTGTGTGTGTGTGTGTGTGTGTGTGTGTGTGTGTGTGTGTGGAGTTCTACTGAAACTGAACTATAAGGTGTTTTTTTTTTGTCCCAGAGAAAGTAATGAAGGAAACGCTGCGAATAATTGAACTGGTCTGGTTTTAACAGTGTGTGTGTGTGTGTTTGCATGTGTGTGTGTGTGTGTTCTCGGCCCCCTGCCGAGAGCTGCTGGGTTTTGCGGGTTTATCACCTCCTGCAGATGTGGACAGTAAAAATGCTGCTGACCACAAATCTGCAGCTCAGACAATACACACACACACTGTCCTCAGTTTTGTGAGGTGTGTTAGGTTTGTGCAGGCTCAGACTTGTGTGTGTGTGTGTGTGTGTGTCGTTGTCAGATGATTATGGACGTGTTCTCTTTAATAAACACAGTGTTGTGTTGGAGACTCCACCCATTTTTCAGAAGTTGTTAGATTCTCTCAGATTCTCACTGTGTTTGAGAGCACTGACAGACCTCTTTCCCAACAACAAACCCCCCCCCACCGCGCACAGCTACAGGAAAGAGGCAAACACTCTGAAAGAATTTCAGAAATGTATTTCTGCTGAATTTTATAACAACAATAAAAGTAAACACAGAGTGTGTAGAGGCCCGGAGCCGGTTTTAAATTCCTTCTGTTCTCTGTGCTTTTATTTTCCCCACTGTACTGCAGCAGTGTGTGTGTGTTCTGTGTCTGTGTGTGTGTGTGTGTGTGTGTGTGTATGTTCTGTGTGTGTTTGTGTATGTGTGTGTGTGTGTATGTTCTGTGTATGTCTGTGTGTATGTTCTGTGTGTGTGAATGTTCTGTGTGTGTATGTGTGTTTGTGTGTGTGTGTGCATGTTCTGTGTGTGTGTGTTCTGTGTGTGTGTGTGTGTGTGTATGTTCTGTGTGTGTGTGTTCTGTGTGTGTGTGTGTGTGTATGTTCTGTGTGTGTGTGCATGTTCTGTGTGTGTATGTGTGTTTGTGTGTGTGTGTGCATGTTCTGTGTGTGTGTGTTCTGTGTGTGTGTGTGTGTGTGTATGTTCTGTGTGTGTGTGCATGTTCTGTGTTTGTGTGTGTGTGTGTTCTGTGTGTGTGTGTGTGTTCTCTGTGTGTGTGTGTTCTGTGTTTGTGTGTGTGTGTGTGTGTGTATATATGTTCTGTGTGTGTGTGTGTGTGTGTGTGTAAATTCAGTGTGTATATCCACGCTCTGTGTGTATTTGTCTGTGTCTGTGTTCAGTGTGTCTGTGTGTGTGCCTATATGAATATTCCATCTATGTGTGTGTGTGTGTGTGTGTGCCGTAGGGCTGCTGGGGGATACGAGCAGCTCCTCGTTTAATTGGGTCGGAGGGCAGTTGTACACGTGTTTCTTCGGCCTGAAGGAGACTTCCTCAGTTCTGAGGATTTTAACACGGTGTCAGAGAGAGAGAGAGAGAGAGAGAGAGAGAGAGAGAGAGAGAGAGAGAGAGAGAGAGAGAGAGAGAGAGAGAGAATGAAAACGAGAGAAAAAGAGAAAAAGATGAAAAGAGAACAAGAGATAAAAAAGAGAATAAGATGAAGAGAGACAGAACGAGAGAAAGAAAGAGAAAGAGAAAAAGAGTGAGAGAGAGAACAGAGAGTGTGTATAATCTCTATGAAACCATGAAATGCTCTGGAGCAGCTGCACAGGAGCCCAAGCTAAACATGTGTCCAGTGCTGATCTGTGGAACAGTGGAACTGTGTTCTCTGGAGCTCCCTCCTGTCGTTTTGTGAAGTGTAAAAGTGCTAGATGTGATCCTACAGCTTCAGCACCTCAGTAAAGTTAAAGTGGCGGAGCGTGGGGTTGTCACAATAATGACGTCATCGATTTATCGTACGATACACAGACATTTTTCTCGGTAATTGTTATGAAGCTCAGTGTCACTCATTGTGTTTATTGATGTGTTTGTTTATGTCACCAATTGAAAGTAGTGCTGTCAATCGATTAAAATGTGAAAGGAGGTAATCACAGTGCCGTTCCGTGATTAATCGTGATTAGTTACGACGGTCAGTAAGCGGCGCTTAGAGACGTCATGATTTAAAGTGAAGGGTTAAAACTGTGTAAGGAACTTTCCAGACCTTAGAAAGTGTTTGTGACACATATGTCACCATGACACGAGGCTTTGGAGCCATCAAACCCTCACAGCAGTGTTCCCGCCTGGCTGTGTTGGTGCGGATGGTGAAGGGTTAATGTTTGTGGACGTTGTGAAGGCCGCAGATGTTTGAGAGTCTGGTGACTGATTAACCTCTGAGTAAACTCACACACAAAGGGAAGGACAGCCTCCCTCTCATGGCCTAAGCGTTAGCATTAGCGGTTAGCGTCAGCCAACATTGAAGAGCCTGTTGACCAGCGGCTAATGCTAACGCTAACTTGCAGAACATCTGAATTCAGCCCCTGATTTTTACCGGAGGTGGCTCTCATCAGTTCTGACCTCTCCTCCACTTCAGCTTCAGGCAACACACTCAGGATTAGCTAGGAGTGTGTGTGTGTGTGTGTGTGTGTGTGTGTGTGTGTATGTGTGTGTGTGTGTATGTGTTTGTTTAGGGGGAGTAGGTGTGTGTAAGTGCCAGAAAAAATGAGGGAGAGTGTGTATGTTTGTCTTTGACTGGTAGATTGTGTGTTGTGTTTAGGTTTTGTGTGTGTGTGTGTGTGTGTGTGGTACATATTGAAAGTTCAGCATAGTCAGACCACTTTTGATTTGTTTGCAGTCCTTCTGCAGCTCTGAATCCTTTCAGATCTGTCCTCCTACAACACACACACACACACTGTTGGTGTGAGAAAGTTGCAGTGAACCACTGTGGTGTTATCTACATGAGGGTATGAGAGGGAATGAGGAAATGCAGGCAGTAATGTAGCTGAATTCTTTTGAAGAAAACACACACACACACAGTGTTTCACTTTTCACCACACAGTCATGGCCCATTAATCAAGCTCTTTTTACCTGTGTGTATCTGTCACTCAGTGGGTCCTGGAGGTTGTGGGTTCGAGTCCCGCTCCGGGTGACTGTCTGTGAGGAGTGTGGTGTGTTCTCTCTGTGTCTGCGTGGGTTTCCTCCGGGTGACTGTCTGTGAGGAGTGTGGTGTGTTCTCCCTGTGTCTGCGTGGGTTTCCTCCGGGTGACTGTCTGTGAGGAGTGTGGTGTGTCTGCGTGGGTTTCCTCCAGGTGACTGTCTGTGAGGAGTGTGGTGTGTTCTCTCTGTGTCTGCGTGGGTTTCCTCCGGGTGACTGTCTGTGAGGAGTGTAGTGTGTTCTCCCTGTGTCTGCGTGGGTTTCCTCCGGGTGACTGTCTGTGAGGAGTGTGGTGTGTTCTCCCTGTGTCTGCGTGGGTTTCCTCCAGGTGACTGTCTGTGAGGAGTGTGGTGTGTTCTCTCTGTGTCTGCGTGGGTTTCCTCCGGGTGACTGTCTGTGAGGAGTGTGGTGTGTTCTCTCTGTGTCTGCGTGGGTTTCCTCCGGGTGACTGTCTGTGAGGAGTGTGGTGTGTTCTCCCTGTGTCTGCGTGGGTTTCCTCCGGGTGACTGTCTGTGAGGAGTGTGGTGTGTCTGCGTGGGTTTCCTCCAGGTGACTGTCTGTGAGGAGTGTGGTGTGTTCTCTCTGTGTCTGCGTGGGTTTCCTCCGGGTGACTGTCTGTGAGGAGTGTGGTGTGTTCTCCCTGTGTCTGCGTGGGTTTCCTCCGGGTGACTGTCTGTGAGGAGTGTGGTGTGTTCTCCCTGTGTCTGCGTGGGTTTCCTCCGGGTGAATGTCTGTGAGGAGTATGGTGTGTTCTCTCTGTGTCTGCGTGGGTGTCCTCCAGGTGCTCCAGTTTCCTCCCAGTGATTCTGGGTAGACTCTGGAGCCACAGCGACCCTCTTGTCAGAGACGTCAGTTTAACAGAAAGTTCAGACAGGTTTTTCCCCTGTAAAGTTTGTCCCATGGAGATACGAGTGTTTCCCACAGCGGTGGTATATTTTTATGGAACTGTTCTCGAGCTTTTCTCCAGCTCCTCCCTCGTTCTTTTCTCCTCTGCCCTTTACGTGGTATTTCTCTGCAATATCTCTCCGTTTATTTACCCCCCGATACTGCTGTGCCTCAGTGTGTGGAAGAGTTAGCACCCCAGCACACACACACACACACACACACACACACACACACACACACACTAATAAACCTGACCTGCCCTCATATCTATTCACACCCTGCCATTTACAACCTGTACTCCTGTCATTTACCTTCCCTCTGAGAGAGAGAGAGAGAGAGAGAGAGAGAGAGAGAGAGAGAGAGAGAGAGAGAGAGAGAGAGAGAGAGAGGGCGGGGAGAGGGAGGTAAAAGAGAAGTTTAGGAACAAAGGCGAGTCAAGTGAGAGAGAGTAGGGAGAGAAAGAGAAAGGAGTAAAACAAAGGGAAAGAACGAAAGAAAACTGAAAAGAGGGGAAGAAGAAGAGAGAGTTACATTTAATATATAATAGTTATTAATGTTCTATATAAATGTAATAAAGGTGGAGATGGAGAGAGAGAAAGAGAGACAGAGAGACAGAGAGAGAGAGAGAGAAAGACAGAGAGAGAGAGAAAAGAGACAGAGAGAGAGAGAGAGAGAGACAGAGAGAGAGAGAGAAAGACAGAGAGAGAGAGAAAAGAGACAGAGAGAGAGAGAGAGAGAGACAGAGAGAGAGAGAGAAAGACAGAGAGAGAGAGAAAAGAGACAGAGAGAGAGAGAGAGAGACAGAGAGAGAGAGAGAAAGACAGAGAGAGAGAGAAAAGAGACAGAGAGAGAGAGAGAGAGAGACAGAGAGAGAGAGAGAAAGACAGAGAGAGAGAGAAAAGAGACAGAGAGAGAGACAGAGAGAGAGAGAGAAAGACAGAGAGAGAGAGAAAAGAGACAGAGAGAGAGAGAACGAGAGAGAGAGAGAGAGAGAGAGAGAGAGAGAGAGAGAGAGAGAATAATTACATGCTGCTGGACGCCACTTTGGTTCCTGAAGCACAATGAAGAACAAAAGAACAGACAAGTTTAACTACAGCACACACACACACACACACACACACACACAGAGGGAGAGAGAGTGGGGGGCAATAAGAGTCTGAGGAAGAGAAAGAAAGAGGAGGAAGAGACAGGAACAGAGAATAATATGAAACAGTGGTAGGAAAAGAGGGCGATGATTAGAGAGAGAGGTGTGTGTATGACCTGAAAAGAACACACACACACAGATGCTATACCTTCTATCTCTATTAATTTCCTCCCTCTCTCTCTCTCTCTCTCTCTCTCTCTCTCTCTCTCTCTCTCTCTCAGCTGTAATAAAGTGGACCTGGATTGACACTGTGAAGGTGTATATAGGTGTGTGTGTGTGGTCAGTGCTGCTTCATTACTATGCGAGTGTGTGTTGTGTCAGTGTTAGTGAAACACACTGATGTGGCTGAATCGAGGGGAAGGAGTTTTATTTCCTGAGACATGCAGCGAATACATAAAGAGATGTGTGTGTGTGTGTGTGTGTGTGTGTGTGTGTGTGTGTGTGTGTGAGAGAGAGAGAGAGAGAAGGATGGGTTTGACAGGTGTGTGAAGGTTCAGCTTTCAGCTGCTTTAATTGGTGGGGTGAACGCTGCTGTAACTCTGTGTGTGTGTGTGTGTGTGTGTGTGTGTGTGTGTGTGTGTGTGTGTGTGTGTGTTGTGTGAATGCAAAAATTGTTGCATCTTTTCATCTGCAGTTTTCTTCTCTCACCCCCCTGCCGTAACTGTGTTCTAGATTCCTACAGAATACTGTTCTAGATTCATGTAGTTTTGTGTTCCATATTTCATGTTCAGATTTGTACTGATGTGCGTTCTAGATTCTCCCACATGTGGGTTCTAGATTTGTGCAAGTTTGTGTCAGTAGGAGGAGGTTGTTTCAAATAAAGTGGCCAGTGAGTGTTTGGACTCTACTGGACTATACTGTTCTCTACTGGACTCCACTGGTCTCTACTGGTCTCTACTGGACTCCACTGGTCTCTACTGTTCTCTACTGGACTCCACTGGTCTCTACTGTTCTCTACTGGTCTCTACTGTTCTCTACTGGACTCCACTGGTCTCTACTGGACTCCACTGGTCTCTACTGTTCTCTACTGGTCTCTACTGTTCTCTACTGGTCTCTGCTGTTCTCTACTGGACTCCACTGGTCTCTACTGGTCTCTACAGTTCTCTCTTGGACTCCACTGATCTCTACTGGTCTCTACTGGTCTCTACTGGACTCTATTGGTCTCTACTGGACTCCACTGTTCTCTACTGGTCTCTACTGGTCTCTACTGGACTCTACTGGACTCTACTGGGCTCTACTGGACTCTACTGGGCTCTACTGGGCTCTATTGGGCTCTACCGGTCTCTACTGGACTCTACTGGTCTTTACTGGACTCTACTGGACTCTACTGGTATCTACTGGTCTCTACTGGTCTTGACTGGACTCCACTGGACTCTACTGGTCTCTACTGGTCTCTACTGGACTTGATTGGACTTTACTGGTCTCTACTGGTCTCAACTGGACCCTACTGGTCTCTACTGGACTCTACTGGACTCTACTGGTCTCTACTGGACCCTACTGGTCTCTACTGGTCTCTACTGGACTCTACTGGTCTCTACTGGTCTCTACTGGACTCTACTGGTCTCTACTGGACCCTACTGGTCTCTACTGGACTCTACTGGTCTTGAATGGACTCCACTGGACTCTACTGGTCTCTACTGGTCTCTACTGGACTTGATTGGACTTTACTGGTCTCAACTGGACCCTACTGGTCTCTACTGGACTCTACTGGACTCTACTGGTCTCTACTGGACCCTACTGGTCTCTACTGGTCTCTACTGGACTCTATTGGTCTCTACTGGTCTCTACTGGACTCTACTGGTCTCTACTGGACCCTACTGGTCTCTACTGGTCTCTACTGGTCTCTACTGGTCTGTACTTTTTACAGATGGAGAGTTGGTGCTGGAAGTCTGCGTTGCGTGGCGTAGAGTGACGACTCTCTGTGGACAATCAGCACTTTAGTCCGTACTTGACTCGCTCGGAACAGTGCCACCTAGGGGCCTGAAGTCAGATTCATTGTGGAACAAATTTCCATTCGGATCCGACAACACTTTCCAGATCTGTAACTGAGCTGTAAGAACCTTTTAGAGTCTGAAATAATTCTGACAAGACCACAGCTGGGTTTTTATTATCGGTGCTGACCCGTGGGGGTTAAACCCAGTCAGAAAGTGGCTGTTGAAAGCATGGAGGACTTTATGGGGTCAGGCGAGTGTCCCGTGTGAGTGTGACCTGTGATTTTCCTCTTGCTGCCGCTCAGAATTGCCTCCACTCCTCTGGAGAGTCGATCCTCTTTGTGATTCCGAGGCTAATTTGATGTTTTCCGCAGCGGGCGCTGTTTAAAATGCGCCGTTCTTCACCTTTCCGTTGGAAAAGCCCAGCGTGCGTGGGCATGGCTTATCTAGATTGGATCGCTGTGTGAAGTTTGCAGTTTGGCGGCGGAGTTGATGGTTTTCTGTGATGGTGTTGTGTTTGCTTTGTCTCTATCACAGTGTTAAAAACAGATGCTCATTCGGAGCGTTAATCAGTTTTTTTTTTATGATGGCGATGATGTATTGAGCCACAGCAAGTTCCGCAAAACACCGGGCCATGGACCGTTTGGTACCTGGACCCACCATCAGCCAAACAGCACATGGTGATATAACAGGATTAAAGGTGAAATGCTCTTTAATGGCAGCACAATTCTGCCTCCACATTTAAAGCAACGCTAGGTAATATTTTTGTCCCTGTATTTTGTTCCATTTGCAGGGTGTAATTCAGCTTACAGCACTTGCCTTTAAATCCAGGGAGAGGGGGATGGAGAGTGAGCTAATTAGGTGTTTTCCTACCCTCCTCCAGAAGTTACACAGTGCAGTTTCTGCAGTGCTGAGCCCAGAGTAGCAAGGATAGAGAGTCTGTTCTCCTTGTTACAGCTCAGTGGAGCATCACAGTGATTTTGCAGCTGTAATTATTAAGGTAAAAATATGACCTATTGTTGCTTTAATGACTGAGATTAAACCCAGAGATGTGGGTGTATTCACTGCACTCTCCTCGACAAGTGAACACCCACACACACACACACACACACACACACACACTGGGGAAACTCTACATTAAAGACCACATATCCCGAAGTTTTATCGCGTTCATTCTCTCTAATGTGCAGTTTCTTAAATTCTTTTGATGTTCGCATGCTCTGACATATGTAAATGAGCTTGGTTCTCATTGGCTACCTCATTCTAAAGCAGTCCTGGCCGAAACCCTCTTTATAACTTTGTATAACTGTTTGGTGCTGAACAACAGCAGGATGTAGAGGTGTAAAGTTTTGTGTTGGGTTTTGTGACATCACAATATGGCATCCTTTGGTCATTTTTATGCTGGGAATATTTAATTTTACTTTAATAACTCCCCAGTTTGGTGTAGACACTGGGGTGTGTGTGTGTGTCTGTTGTTTCTCTTCGCCGATAGAGTCGTTAACACGTCGTTTATCTGGGGGATGTGAACACGCTTCACCCTTGAGCTTTATCACACACAATAATTATTTTATTATGCAAATGAAGAGCAGGCTATTATTTCATTAGCGCCAGCTCCAGTACTCCGGGCCGTAGATTAGTATGCAAATGAGGAGGCTAGTGTCCTTGCAGCTCGAAGTGGCTGCTTTAGTCATTACAGCTCCATCTGGAGCCCGAGAGCAGCTTTTAGCTTCATATTAAACCCAGACCTGTCTCTGAAGAGCAAAACACCACAGCGAGAACCTAAGATCAGTCCAAAAACCACAGGGAAACCCAAACAGACCATTGATTTACCTCAGAAACCACAAAGAAACCCAAAGAGACCATGGATTTACCACAAAAACCACAGAGAAACCCAAAGAGACCATTGATTTACCACAAAAACCACAGAGAAACCCAAAGAGACCATTGATTTACCTCAGAAACCACAGGGAAACCCAAACAGACCATTGATTTACCTCAGAAACCACAAAGAAACCCAAAGAGACCATGGATTTACCACAAAAACCACAGAGAAACCCAAAGAGTCCATGGATTTTCCACAAAAACCACAGAGAAACACAAAGAGACCATTGATTTACCACAAAAACCACAGAGAAACCCAAACAGACCATTGATTTACCACAAAAACCACAGAGAAACACAAACAGACCATTGATTTACCTCAGAAACCACAGAGAAACCCAAACAGACCATTGATTTACCTCAGAAACCACAGAGAAACCCAAACAGACCATTGATTTACCTCAGAAACCACAGAGAAACCCAAAGAGACCATTGATTTACCTCAGAAACCACAGAGACACCCAAAGAGACCATTGATTTACCTCAGAAACCACAAAGAAACCCAAAGAGACCATGGATTTACCACAAAAACCACAGAGAAACCCAAAGAGACCATTGATTTACCACAAAAACCACAGAGAAACCCAAAGAGACCATTGATTTACCTCAGAAACCACAGGGAAACCCAAACAGACCATTGATTTACCTCAGAAACCACAAAGAAACCCAAAGAGACCATGGATTTACCACAAAAACCACAGAGAAACACAAAGAGACCATTGATTTACCACAAAAACCACAGAGAAACACAAAGAGACCATTGATTTACCTCAGAAACCACAGGGAAACCCAAACAGACCATTGATTTACCTCAGAAACCACAGGGAAAACCAAAGAGACCATGGATTTACCTCAGAAATCACAGAGAAACCCAAAGAGACCATTGATTTACCACAAAAAACCACAGAGAAACCCAAAGAGACCATTGATTTACCTCAGAAACCACAGAGAAATCCAAACAGACCATGGATTTACCTCAGAAACCACAGGGAAACCCAAAGAGACCATGGATTTACCTCAGAAACCACAGAGAAACCCAAAGAGACCATGGATTTACCTCAGAAACCACAAAGAGACCATGGATTTACCACAAAAACCACAGAGAAACCCAAACAGACCATGGATTTACCTCAGAAACCACAGAGAAACCCAAACAGACCATTGATTTACCTCAGAAACCACAGAGAAACCCAAAGAGACCATGGATTTACCACAAAAACCACAGAGAAACACAAAGAGACCATTGATTTACCACAAAAACCACAGAGAAACACAAACAGACCATTGATTTACCTCAGAAACCACAGGGAAACCCAAACAGACCATTGATTTACCTCAGAAACCACAAAGAAACCCAAAGAGACCATGGATTTACCACAAAAATCACAGAGAAACCCAAAGAGACCATTGATTTACCACAAAAACCACAGAGAAACCCAAAGAGACCATTGATTTACCTCAGAAACCACAGAGAAACCCAAACAGACCATGGATTTACCTCAGAAACCACAAGGAAACCCAAAGAGACCATTGATTTACCTCAGAAACCACAGAGAAACCCAAACAGACCATGGATTTACCTCAGAAACCACAGAGAAACCCAAAGAGACCATGGATTTACCTCAGAAACCACAAAGAAACCCAAAGAGACTATGGATTTACCACAAAAACCACAGGAAAACACAAAGAGACCATGGATTTACCTCAGAAACCACAGAGAAACACAAAGAGACCATAGATTTACCTCAGAAACCACAGAGAAACCGAAAGATACCATTGATTTACCACAAAAACCACAGAGAAACCCAAAAGAACATTGATTTACCACAAAAACCACAGAGAAACCCAAAAAGAACATTGATTTACCACAAAAACCACAGGGAACTAACAGGGAAATAACTTCATAACCTAAGCCCAAAGGTCATTTAGACTCTAACATGTGAAAAAACACTCCTTCTGAATTCACTACATCTTGTGACATCACAGAATTCAACATATTTTCATATATCGGGCCTATTCAGCCCTCAGCAGATTAGCCCCGCCCACCTCAGACAGACACTATAAGGGGTGTTTCAGCCTGTTTCCAATGACCTCATTTACATATTTCAGCGGGGATCTGCAGTTTCTCATTGAGACTGAAAACTGAGCAACAGTGGCTATTCGAGTTTATATTGTGAGGAGTGGATGTGTGTGTGTGTGTGTATGTGTGATAGAGAAATAAATGCTCTGGATCAGGAGCTAATGGAGACAGAAATGGTTTTAATCAGTGCTCCATCGAGACACGGCTTTTGGGAAGCATTCCAGAGATTGTGTGTGTGTGTGTGTGTGTGTTCCCCTTTTCATCATCATGTAAGCACACTGTTTTTTATATTGCAGCTTGTATTTTTCGGCTAACTACCATCAGCCACGTACTACAGTGTGTAAATCTGATAGAGTGTGTGTGGAGTGGCGTGTGGTTTTCTTCATTTTTCTTGAGGAATTGTGGCTAAAACCCTTTACTGTTTTAAGATCAGTGATGTTAAACCAGCAGGACAGAGTTAGTCGTCGTATTAAAGCTAGAATACAGCTGAAAGTATGAGGGGTCCAAGAGATGGATATGGAAGTGTGTACCTCTAAAATAGAATGTTATATATGATGTCTTAAAGCTTACAGTAATGATTAGCGTTATTTCAGCTCCAAAGTACTATTTCTCGCTAATAAAGTTGTTGGAGCTGAATATGGAGGTGTGTTAGTGTCCGA
>NW_027101160.1:0-51571 GCF_029633855.1 Hoplias malabaricus | reverse complement strand
GATGTCTTTCAGTAACTGTAAAACATTTATTTAAATTATTTGCAATTTGCTAAGACACATGGAAGACCTTTACATCCTGAGGTAGTGATAGCTTACAACCCGGTCTCACACCTACTCGTGGTATAGTCACATATATAGGAGACTGCAATTCATGCTGAAAATATGCGATATGTCACGAATTGCAGACTACTATATCACGAGTAGGTGTGAGACCGGGTTGTAGCTTAACATTACTGGCTGATGTAACTTTGGTAACTGACAAAGCGACACATTTATGTTATGATTAAAACCAATATTTAACAAAAAATATATTCATTAAGCACATGTAAAATGTTGTATTCTAATCAAATGATATTTAAAAGAGACCGTAGCAAACTGGCTTCAATGGGAAAGCTCCATGGCTGGCGTTGCCAGCTCCCGCACGAGTTATGCACAGGGGCCATGTCTTCATTAATTCAGACTTATTATCCTGGATTTAAGTCCTTTATAGAGTATTTAGTTATTTTTTTATAACGTCTCTTCCTTACACATGTAAACAATCGTACACACACAAAAATGCGTGTATTTGTATAACTAAAAATGTGAGTCTGTAAACAAGTTTTAGTCCCCACACCGAGATTATATCCATCCACACACAGACAAAGAGAGAGTCCACCAGTTTCGCTACACTACACTTTGGTTGGGTTTTTATGTACGGTTTCTAATTCTATATTTTTGTTGTGATATCAGTTATAATTGAATATGTATTTTGTCTTGTTCACCAGTGATATTTTTCAGTTACTGTAGTTAAAACAGCATTTAACTAATCCTTACATATTCATGATAGGATTTACATCACACACTGTAGCTGACACGAAACATAAATCCTTTGTGAACATAGTCCCTACGTTTCATCTGAATTATTCATAACATAGTGAGCGAAGCACTGACCTATGGCTACGTTGAGCCCTACGTGAGCAGTGTGAAGACAGCAATATTAGTAAGCTGATCCCCATAGCAACTGGAAGTTAATTTTTCACAATAAAAAACCTCTGGTGTTTAGTACCTTAAAATTTGTAAACATGCATATTATTATATAACTTCATTCATAACATGCTCTAAAGCTTTTCATAATTTTATATCAAACAAACATCACTATTCTCTCACACTGTGTGTGACACATACTGAGATTTGACATTGATAAATTATGTGCATTCTTTTAATAGCATACTGCTAAACAATACAGTGTCAATACAAACCCATGGTGAAATTAACTTTCCAGATCCTCCTCTTTCTGTAAACATGTATATGTTAAAAGATACATTAAATTACTTATGTTTTATTTAATTATGTGTATCTACTTCTATATATAAATTAAGAGAGGATAAATCTCCTTCAAAATGAAATTGAACAAAAAATTCTAAATTAAAAAAGGGTTTTTTCAGCAGTTCAGTGGTGGTTGAAGTGAGGGGTTTATATATATATATATATATATATATATATGTGTGTGTGTGTGTGTGTGTGTGTGTGCTTTAAAACGTATTTATATATGTATAATGTTTATACAAAATCTCATAAAAAAAAAAACATGGTCAAATCCAACACGTTTAGAGACCAACGACATTCCATACACCTGGACCCCCATGACTACTGACGAAGAACACTCAGAAAAGTGACACTGAGCCTGCTGTGGGCCAACGCTGTTTTCTGACTGTGACTCTGAGCCGAGTGTAGTCAATTCACAAAAAACATTATAAGAACGCAGTACCAAAGCATGGCTCAATGTTGCATGTAGGTATTTGAGTATACACTAAGTAGGCTACGAGCTTATTGTTTTTAGTCCAATACATTTTATAAACTTGAATTCCTGTTTTTTTTTCTTTCATTTGTTTTAAATTATGCTCTAAACGTGTTGGATTCTCCGTGTTAACACGCAGCGTATAATTTCGTGTTAACACGTTAAGTTTGTGTATTTCGTGAATCATGATGCTTTACTGCCACCTACTGGTGTATGGCGTTATTGCTGAAACAACATAAAGCCTTAACTTACCAAATAACGGAAACAATTCCAGTGTTTAATGTTCTGAACAATGTTTATGAGATTTTGTATAAACATTATACAAACATAATATTTATATAAACATAAATACGTTTAAAAGCGCACACACACATATATATATATACCCCTCACTTCAACCACCACTGAATTTACTGCTGAAAAAAGCCCTTTTTTAATTCAGATTTTTTTGTTCAATTTAATTTTGAAGGAGATTTATCCTCTCTTAACATATATAAGTACATACACATAATTAAATAACACATGAGTAAATTAATGTATCTTTACACATAGTATACATGTTTACAGAAAGAGGAGGATCTGGAAAGTTAATTTCACTATGGGTTTGTATTGACACTGTATTGTTTAGCAGTATGCTATTAAAAGAATGCACATAATTTATCAATGTGAATGAATTACGCCTCAGTATGTGTCACACACAGTGTGAGTGAATAGTGATGTTTGTTTCTTATAAAATTATGAAAAGCTTTAGAGCATGTTATGAATGAAGTTATATAATAATATGCATGTTTACAAATTTTAAGGTACTAAACAACAGTTTTTTTTTATTGTGAAACATAAACAGCTTACTAGTATTGCTGTCTTCACACTGCTCATGTAGGGCTCAACGTAGCCACAGGTCAGTGCTTAGCTCACTATGTTATGAATAATTCAGATGAAACGTAGGGACTACGTTCACAAAGGATTTATGTTTCGTGTCAGCTACAGGGTGTGATGTAAATCCTATCATGAATATGTAAGTACGCCCGGATTTGAGGCCTCCCATTGGCGAAAACCTTAAGAAGCGTGTAAACGTGTCAATTTTGGTCACGTTATCACGACAAAATTTTACGTGTCAACACGCAAATTTTTAATAACGTGTTAACGAGCATGTGTTCACACGTTTAGAGCCCAACGCTGTTCTATAAGAGACCAACGCCATTCCATACACCTGGACCCCCATGACTGCTGACGAAGTGACACTGAGCATTACATTATCACTCACACTATACAGTGTAAAAAGAAAATTGCTTCAATTGGTAACAAGTAATTCAATTAAGTTTTTTCAATTTATTTTTTTAAGGTTAAACTTAAACAATTAAGTTGGATAAACTTAATTGAATTACTTGTTACCAATTGAAGCAATTCAATTAAGTTGGATCAACTGTTTTCTTTTTACAGTGTACTTAAAATACAGCTTACATTTAAATAATTTTAAAAGTGTTTTTTAGCATGTTATTTTAGTTTTGCAAATAGGAGTCAAATACCTTTACGCTACTCAGAAATTCAACTTGGTTAAAATAATAAATCTACATTGCACAAATGGAATATTTTAAAATTTTATTGTGAAAACCTCACAAACTTAGTTTTTCACAAAAACTTGTGCATTAAACATACTACAGATGCATCCCATCTCCTCCAAAGGCTGCCCTTCTACTCCTGTACAGTTTAAGGAGTTTTGGCACATGTGTCCAGTGCATCATGAAACTGACTCTTCAGGTTGATGGCAGTTATTCTACGAAACTCACTGCATATCTAGAGAGAGAGAGGAGTAAACAATAGAGAATACAGATTATCAGTCATTACGTACAGAGCCTGAACATTTCTAGACAAACACTGATTCAGTTGATAACAGTTATGCAGGGATCCAGACAAAAACCATCCCGTCATCCCAAGGCCAAAAAAATAGCCCACAGGAAAATTGCTCTTTTGGGACGCTTTCGTGACAAATGTTGTGCGCGATAAAACTTGTTGCCTTTAAATAACATTACTGTGGTTGGACAATGCTGTACGCTTCTTGGTTAATAAGTAAATAACTAAAAAAATAAGTAAATAATCCAAACAGCTGATGACTTCGCATTATAACAGTTTTGGAACTGTTCTGGGGAAAAAAAGTTAAGTATCATTTTAGACAAGTAAACTAGATTGGTTCACACTAGGTTTTGCAGTGTGAAACAATCCTACAAAAACTATAAAAAGAAAAATATGCTGAAATGGGCCAGAGTCACAAGTACAGCAAACAAACACTACTCACCTGACTCTCCAAGAACAGTGCTGGCCATCATTCTCGAACCAGACCAACCAGAGGTTCCTGCTCAACAACCTCCTTCCACCGTAAAGAAAATGTTTGGACCCTTTTTATCTATCTCAGCCCTCATTGCCTTTCTCTCTTCTTCCAAGGAATCCTCACTCAGCCCTGCAGGGCTATATCGCAAACATCTTTATAATCACAAAGATCACATTTGAAGGTAGAACTTTGGTGACATGTAGATAATTTACTGTGACATTTTGAAAAACGACATATCAAGGAACACACACAATTGGAGTGAAAACAGGGCCAGCGTGTACCATGAAATCCATGGCGTACTCTGTGGTGCTTCAACCCAACGTCTGTGTCTTGGCTTGTGAAAGAGCAGATTTTGCACTTCATCTAATGTATCCCTTTTTTCCTTGAAAATGAAAACAATATTAGTGTTAGTATTGTCATTGTACACAATTATAGTTTGTAAATGCAATTACAGAACCACAAACTCTATGTAACGTTATTTAATGTTTTTGTAATTTATTTACACACACACACACATATATTACATTTAGCTAAATGTTTTGAGAAACAGACGATGTTAGGTATAGTGCTAGTGCTGTTAGACACCTACGAACTTCTCAAAAGCAAAACAAAAAACAAATAGTAGGTCTGATTCAGACAATACGGATATTTTTGTATCTTTGACGGCTTAATCTTGTAATAACACCCTGCTGCTTTCATATAAATGATATCAGACTAAAGGAGCGTTGTTGTAGTCAGCATCCTGAATTTTCCGTTCTACCTTAAACAGCTCAACAAACACCGAGGAGGCTCAATATAGCGTTACCTATTCCGGTATTTAAGGTGGAATGGAAAAAAGCCAGCCAACAAGATACATAACATTTTCAAAATAGAACATAAAGAAAGCGCTCAGGCTTGTTACAGCCTGCTTGAGTCTGTTACGTTGGGCATTTGATTAAATGAAACAAACGGCTCATATTCAAACTTTCCATGGCTCAGTCGAGTTGGCAAAGTTAGCTAATATAACAATGCCACGGCAATTTCCCTCACATATTCACGGCTTTAAGATAGTGTTAAAACTAGAAACGTAACTTTAAAATGCTTTGTGAACTATCACTAGTTATTTACCTCAATCTTGAATTTCTCCAAACTTCGAGCCACAACAAAGAGGAATCAACCGTCCTTCGCGCGTATTCCCGAACCTCCCACTGAGCATGCGCATGACTAGAACAGAGCATGCGCAGGTTTATCTTAATCAGCAACTTTTCCAAACAAATCTTCTCAACACATTTTTTATGTTGTGCCTACAGGTTGATCAGAACAATACATTTCGTGTTAGATGAACTATCACACAATTGAGTTCTATTCCCAACTCACTATTTCAATGTATAATCAACTAAATTTGAAGTTAGATTTTTTACAGTGCAGTCTGTTTTTTTTTTTTAAGGTTTATTAAATGTTTGGTTATGGTGGGTAGCATACTTACTGTTTTATCCGAGTCACGTCGACCGTCGATGTTCGGAAGAAAAAGCGGGGCGCACCTGTTGTCGGTACCAGAGATCTGCCTCGCGCAAAGCTTACGTAATGACGTCAGACGTAAAGCTGCTTTAAACTTAATTGTTTCACGTAGTCTCAAAGTAAAAAGTTATTTTGAGATAAAATGTGTGACTTTTAAGTTAATTGAACTCATGAAAGTAAGTTGTAGGAACTAAGGCAAAATAATTAATTGAGGTTAATGTAAATAAGTCTATAATAGGAACTACTGCCCAAATACACTTTTTAGAGTGTACAAATGAGTATGTGCAAGTGTGTAAAGCTCTGATATTTAAGTACCCTTTTCTGAAGGAAAATGAGGGGAATGGATGTGTGAGTTAATTCTAATAGTGAAAATTACTTTATTGTTGTTTTTATACTTGTTCTTGTATAATTCAATTTGGAAACAGGTTATTTTCATTTTAAATGGCTTGGCCTGCTCTAAGTGTGTAGAATTACATGAGGTTTCGTAGTTACGGCTGGTAAAATATAGCGCGGATAAGCCCGTTGCAGTGGGCAGACAAGGTGCACTATATTCTGAAGCAACTTTGCGGTTGTATTTTTGGTTGTACACAAGGGACCAAAACTTGCTATATGTTGCTGAACAGCTTTTGATTTGCTCTACAACATTTCTTGTCGACTTTTCTTAGTAAGATAGGGATATCCAAACTCAGATATTTCTGTAATGGTAATTTTTATATGTCTCTGTTGAAAGAACTTGTCTGCTTGTTTGTCAGTATATTCATTTCTAATCGTCAACAGAGCTCAAAAACTAAGTGTATGTCAGGTCAGCTCGAGGTCAATGCTTTATTAGAACAAACCACATCTTGTATATCAAACTGAGATGTCTCTAAGGAAACTAAGCTTGCAGAAACATCGAGTGATTATCTTATGGTTATGACGTATAAACTACCTATATAAATATCTCTGTGAAAACATCTCCTTTGTCCACATTCACATAGTACTCTCTGCTATTGTATGTTGACCACCTTAAGGTTAAATAAACTACTTTCTGATTCCAAATGCTCTGTTAGATTTCAATTCTTAATACTTGTCCTTATTTTCTCCATCACAATTTCAAAAATACATATCAAATTCAAATGTGTACACAGTGCACATTTTAAAATGCTTGTGACAATGATACATGTGTACGTTGAACGTTTTCAAACCCATGCCTTCTTTTTTGTACAAGTCTCTGTGTATAATCAGTAATGTTGGAATTGAAATGTCCAAAATTGGAATAATCTGAAATATGTAACATGGAAAAGGTTAAGTACTAGCTGCCTGAGTACCATTTTCAAATGACCAATCATATGTTGCATTAACTTAATAAAAAATAAATAAAAACTACACTGACATACTACCATCTGGCCACAAATGGGAGTATGTGTCCACAATTCCATTTAGACCTAACAGGTGGTGGTGGGGTCTTAGGTCCGAAAGGCCATTTAGTCGAGAAAATAGCAGTTGCTTACCTCTTCGTAGTACCACACCATCCCAATCCACATATATGATACGCTGCTTGGTGGACCTTATCGGCCTAGCGCGCGGCGCACCCTAGACGATTTTTTTTGCAGAGCCCGGGGTCGGGTCCTGGGCACACGTGGTGGGAGCTAAAAATCCTCAAAGTTTGGGCCTTTTACCCGCAATTCTGCATCAATCCACCAGGTGGCTCCCGGAACGTCTCGATTCCAATATATTCCATTACATTCCATTACAGGCAAATATATTGGGATTGGGATGGCGTATATATTTATCATTCGTTGAAGTGTTTTGTAATGTTTTTAATACTTTTAACATGCCCAACATCCATAGACATTAACATTTTAAAGTGTTGGCTACTTTGATAAGGCAACACAAACGTCCTTTCACAAAGTTTCCAACTATCTTTGATATATTTATAATGCCAGTAAACCGACAAACACGTAACCACAGTGAGCCAGCCTGCCCTTCTGAAACTCTTGTCCGAACGCCTTACTTTCAAATTTTCAAGTTACCTAACGTTACTGCTGCATTACTTAAGGTGGAAGCGAAAAATGTAAAAGCTTCTGAGCGAACACCAGTCAGAATCCGAATGTTAAACAATACACCTGCATATAGTCAGCACAAAAAGATTGCTCACACATTAAAATCATGCCCAAGATAATGGAACGATGACGTTCAGAAGTAAGTTATAATCCAGCGTAGTACTAGGTTATTGTTTTGGCACCACAAGGACAGATGCTGTACTTCATCCCGGTAGGGCGTTTCATTATTGTCTGTAATCAAGCCTATCACCATGGTGTCATCTGCGAATTTGACTATGGTGTTTGAACCATAGGCAGGTACACAGTCATGGGTGAAGAGAGAGTACAGAATCGGGCTAAGAACACAACCTTGTGGAACGCCAGTGTTCAAGGTGATGGTTGATGAATGAAGGTTGCCTAATCTAACAGATTGGGGTCTGTTAGACAGGAAGTCTAAAATCCAGTGGCAGAGTGATGTGCTGATACCCAGATGGTTGAGTTTGGATATCAGCATAGACGGAATCACTGTGTTGAATGCAGAACTAAAATCGATGAACAGCATACTCACCTATGAGTTTTGACAGTCCAGTTGGGTTAGTGCCGTGTGTAGTGCTGTTGAGATAGCGTCCTCGGTGGATCTGTTGCTACGATAAGCAAACTGGTGTGGGTCCAGCGTAGCAGGCAGGCAGGATTTCAAGTGAGAAAGAACTAGTCTTTTAAAGCACTTGGAAATTATTGGGGTGAGTGCTACAGGTCGAAAGTCATTAAAGTCTGAAGCAGTAGAATGCCTAGGCACAGGCACAATGATGGCTGACTTAAAGATAGATGGTACAGCTGCCTGGGCAAGCGAAACATTAAAGATGTGAGCGAAGACACCCGCAAGTTCCACAGCACAAGCTCTTAGCACACGGCCAGGTACACCATCAGGGCCAGCTGCCTTCCGTGCATTCACTCTGCTCAGCATGCGACTGACATCCGAAGTGGAAAGTACAAGTGGGTTGTCGTCGGTGGAAGATTTATTGAAGATATCAATATCATCTGGTCGAAACGAGCGTAGAAGTTGTTCAGCTCATCAGGGACTGAAGCACTGTTGGTAGATGGAACAAAGCTAGTTGGTTTATAGTCAGTCAGGGCGTGTATTCCCTGCCACGTACGCCGAGGGTCAGAGGAGGTAAAGTGCTCCTCAATCCAGCGTTTGTAGCAGTGCTTGGCTATAGCTATTAGTCTCTTCATATTGCCAGCAACCCCAGTGGGCGGTACAGAGGACTCTTGTACCCTGAGCGCTTGTTGATTTGTTTCAGGACAGAGTTAGTGTAGGTGTCCAAGTGGATGTGTGAGACTGTGGTGGCTCGGGCAGCATACTCACTCCAGTCGGTGTGCTGGAACTGTTGCTGAAGGAAGGAGTCAGCCCCATCCATCCAGATCTTTACAGTTCTGGTTGAAGGCTTAATCCTATGCATGACTGCAGTGTATTTGGGAAGCAGGAACAAAGAAAGATAATCGGACAGTCCAAGATGGGGGAGGGGTGTTGTTTTGAAGCTGGTTAAAGTCAAACCGATGCTGAATCCGGTGTTTGTGCGGTGAATGTTAATTTCCAAAAGTGTCTGTCTGTCGTAACTGTAGTTCGCAAGAGTTATTTGCGCAAGAAAACTGGAGATAGCTAAGTACAGAAGTATAACATCACTAAAACCGGTAAGACGCTGAGCCTCGCAGTGTGATCGCGATGCCATCTTGGTCCTGGGAGACCAAGGACCATTTCCTATGGAAATCAAGGTCCCAGAATCTGGAGGAAGAGAGGAGAGGCACAGAATCCACGTTGCTCGAGGTACCCTGCAAAGTTTCCACAGTCAGTGGCAGTTTGGGGTCCCATGTCATCTGATGGTGTGGGTCCACTGTATTTTCTGAGGTCCAAGGTCAACGCAGCCGCCTACCAGGGAGATTTAGATTACTTTATGCTTCCTTATGCCTCCAAGCGAGGTGGGTTAGTGCAGTGTGTAGTGCTGTTGAGATAGCGTCCTCGGTGGATCTGTTGCTACGATAAGCAAACTGGTGTGGGTCCAGCGTAGCAGGCAGGCAGGATTTCAAGTGAGAAAGAACTAGTCTTTTAAAGCACTTGGAAATTATTGGGGTGAGTGAGGCACAAGCACAACGATGGCTGACTTAAAGATAGATGGTACAGCTACCTGGGCAAGCGAAACATTAAAGATGTGAGTGAAGACACCCGCAAGTTCCACATCACAAGCTCTTAGCACCCGGCCAGGTACACCATCAGGGCCAGCTACCTTCCATGCATTCACTCTGCTCAGCATGCGACTGACGTCCGAAGTGAAAAGTACAAGCTCGCACAAATCACTCAGAGAGAGCGGGCAGCATGCACAAAACACTCAGAGAGAGCGCGCAGTTTGCACAAAACACTCAGAGAGCGCGCAGATTGCACAAAACACTCAGCGAAAGCGCGCAGCACGCACAAAACCCTCAGCGAGAGCGCGCAGTTTGCACAAAACACACAGAGAGAGCGCAAAGCTCGCAAAAAAAAACTCAGAGAGAGCGCGCAGTTCGCACAAAACACTCATAGAGAGCGCGCAGTTTGCACAAAACACTCAGAGGGATGCGCAAAGCTCGCAAAAAAAAAAAAAAAAAAAAACCTGAGAGAGCGCGCAGCGCGCACAAAACATTCAGCGAGAGCGCGCAGTTTGCACAAAACACACAGAGAGAGCGCGCAGCACGCACAAAACACTCAGAGAGAGCGCGCAGCACTCACAAAATTTCTGTTGAAGCCATAGCATAACTCAATGGTGAGTCAAAAGCGGCAGAGGTTACTTTTTTTTAAAAAAACCGTGACCCAGGCAAAGCTCCATATTTGTAACGGCAAATGCAAAGCTGGTTAAGGCATAACTTTGTTGGGGTTAACCTTTTGTCTGAAGTGTCTTACATAACTTCAAGTCTTGTGTGAATGTGTTCACCGGAAAAATACTCCGTATAACATGGATAAAACAATTATTTACAACACATACCAAGTCGACGTTAACAGAGCACGTTTTATAAATAATATAGAAGACACGGGTTAGCCTTTTTTTTGTAAGCACAGGGCTGACATTTTATGAAACACACTTTACCTTGTGTGAGCACTATATCTACAATGTTTGAATCCATTTTTAAAAAAGGTTCTTCTTTTTTGCAGCTTGAACACAACTAAATCAGATGCAGTGGGCATGTAAATTTTGCAAATTTGTGTATGAAAGAAAGGGCAACTGCTTAGACATTACAGATACAGAAACATGGTGGTTACAGCCACCAGTGAAACGCATGTTGGAGCGCTGGCCAGCCCTTTTCAGAAAGCAGCAGGTATGGTAACAAATATGTAATTTATGTAAAATAAAACATACAATCGTATTAACATGAACATATTACTTCTACAAGAGTAAATGTATTTTAATTTGTGTAATCTGTTAATGTGGTACAAATCGAATTATGGCTCTATGTGTGCTGTGTTTTTCCTAAAGGTTTTTGCTGAGTTCACAAGGGTGGCAAGTAAAGATCTTGAACAAGACTTTTTTGAGGCCTTGGACAGTCACACCCCACGATTCCTTGAGATCTTTAAATCCAGGAAAGGAATTATTGGCAGTACACTTGCAGACATTGTTGCCCAAGTTGAAATTAAGGTAAGGAATCTTTTTATTACAATTTGGAATGTTACTTTTATAAGAGTGATCCAGTCACCTCCTTAATGGAACACTAGATAATATTTTTTACCTTAATTTTTTAGCTTAATTACAGCTTAAAAATCATTGTGATGCTCCACTGATCTTAGCTAGTGTTCCTTTAAGGTTGGTTAGTTTTCCTGTAGACTTGTCATCATCAACTAATTCCAAACATGAGAACCAACATTTATTTGCCATGGAGCTGCACTATTTCCCGAAAACTATTAAAGACAAATCAGTTATTTTTGTGCTGTGTAATGTTTCTTTCATTTTTAATGGTTCTTTCTAAAACCATGGAGCCCAAAGACAGACAAGTTAAACAAAACAGCACAAACACCCAATAATATTTTTTTTAGCAGATGAATCCTGTTTTAATGGGATGGTAACATATATTATAGAACACAGACACCTATGTGTTTTAACTTATAATTTATCACACATTTGTCTCATGTTTATTTTTAGATATTTTGGTTTGTTTTTTCTTAACTTGTAGATCCAGGATATTACAGCAATGTGGACTGCTGTCCTTCGTTGTCTTCCAGGTTTATCTTGGAGATTAGGCAGTGAGTACTTCAAGGTCTGTTTTGTAAGTATTACATCAAATTGTATAATTAAAATTTACTTAGTGAAGACATGAAGGTTTTGCAATAATATATTTTTTCATTATATTTACCTTTTGTCTGCAGGATTCAGATACCATCACAGATTTCATTCAGGTTCCTGATGGGTTATTGACTGTTATACCTGAAGACAGCCAGCAACCAGGTCCAAATGCCATACACTTTGAGCCATCTAGCATTAATATCATACTGGAAGGTAACGTTATGGAGAACATTGAAAACCATGCTCAAGCTATTTGCCTGACATTTGAACTACTATAAAACCTTCATTTGGACTATCCCAAAAGACTGGAGAACACATTTGACTTGCTAAACCTGGGAGTAGGCAATCTGAGCCCAAAATAATTTAAGGGATTTCTAAGTTTCGATGGACCCAGCTTTACCCTCTTATTGATGTTAGGCTCTCATTTATATGGTTTGCACTTGCAAAATGTTCTTGTGTTGTTCATAATGTGTCAAAGCACTTAAATTTATTGTGCAAAACTTTAGCTTGGTTAAGTGCATTAAACATTATTGTACATTTTTGTTTATTACACAGACTGTGCCATTTGAGTCATTCAAGAATAAAGATTACTGGAGGTTTTCTTTTAAAAAATATTTTTAATTGACTTAAATGTGGAATTAATTTTATTTTTGGGTAACTTTATGTATTTAGATAGGCTGATGTGCTCTGTGATGTAATGGAATTTGATTAAAATAAACCAGAAGTACTACTGAATAATAATTCTTTGTTGTGCTTACTTTATTTTTCTAAGGCAATCGGTTTCCTAAATTCTATTAAGTAAACAGGACTCTTGTGGAATTATGTTAACTTGGGTAACATAAGTTGGCAGTACTTAAAAATGGCAACTTACATCTATGTACTACTTAATGTCAGAACAACTCATATCAATTAAGTAAATACAGTTGCGTTTTAAGTACACTTAAATGATAGACGTTAAGTTAACATAACTTCAAAATAATAGTTATATTTACTTAACTATTTCAAGGCAACCGGATTCCTAAATTCCTTTAAGTAAGATCAACTTATCACATTTTACAGTGCAAAGAAAAACCTCAGCGAGAGCCCGCAGGACTTACAAAACACTCAGCGAGAGGGTGCAGCACGCACAAAACCCTCAGCGAGAGCGCGCAGCACGCACAAAACACACAGAGAGAGAGCGCAGTTTGCACAAAACACTCAGCGAGAGCCAGCAGTTTGCACAAAACACTCAGATCGCAAAGCTCGCAAGAAAAACCTCAGACAGATCGCACAGCACGCACAAGATACTCAGAGAGATCGCAAAGCAAAAAAAACCTCAGAGAGAGCGCACAGTTTGCACAAAACACACAGAGAGATCGCAAAGCTCGCAAAAAAACACAGAGATCGCAAAGCTCACAAAAAAACCTCAGAGAGATCGCGCAGCACCCACAAAACACTCAGAGAGATCGCAAAGCTCACAAAAAAACCTCAGACAGATCGCGCAGCACCCACAAAACACTCAGAGAGATCACAAAGCTCGCAAGAAAAGCCTCAGAGAGATCGAGCAGCACGCAAAAAACACTCAGAGAGATTGCAAAGCTCATAAAAAAAACCTCAGAGAGATCGCGCAGCATGCACAAAACACACAGAGAGATCACAAAGCTCACAAAAAAAAAAAACATCAGAGAGATGGCGCAGCACGCACAAAACACACAGAGAGATCGCAAAGCTCACAAGAAAACCTCAGAGAGAGCGCGCAGCCCGCACAAAACACTCAGAGAGATCGCAAAGCTCGCAAAAAAACCTCAGAGAGATCGCAAAGCTCGCAAGAAACGCCTCAGACAGATCGCGCAGCACCCACAAAACACTCAGAGAGATCACAAAGCTCGCAAGAAAAGCCTCAGAGAGATCGAGCAGCACGCAAAAAACACTCAGAGAGATCGCAAAGTTCATAAAAAAAACCTCAGAGAGATCGCGCAGCATGCACAAAACACACAGAGAGATCACAAAGCTCACAAAAAAAAAAAACATCAGAGAGATGGCGCAGCACGCACAAAACACACAGAGAGATCGCAAAGCTCACAAAAAAACCTCAGAGAGATCGCAAAGCTCACAAAAAAACCTCAGAGAGATCGCAAAGCTCGCAAGAAAAACCTCAGAGAGATTGCGCAGCATGCACAAAACCCACAGAGAGATCGCAAAGCTCACAAAAAAAACTCAGAGAGAGCGCGCAGCACGCACAAGATACTCAGAGATCGCAAAGCTCACAAAAAAAAACCTCAGACAGATCGCGCAGCACGCACAAAACACACAGAGAGATCGCAAAGCTCACAAGAAAAGCCTCAGAGAGATTGCAAAGCTCACAAAAAAACCTCAGAGAGAGCGCGCAGCCCGCACAAAACACTCAGAGAGATCGCAAAGCTCACAAAAAAACCTCAGAGAGATCGCAAAGCTCGCAAGAAAAACCTCAGAGAGATCGCAAAGCTCGCAAGAAAAATCTCAGACAGATCGCGCAGCATGCACAAAACACACAGAGAGATCGCAAAGCTCATAAGAAAAGCCTCAGAGAGATCGCAAAGCTCACAAAAAAACCTCAGAGAGATCGCAAAGCTCGCAAAAAAACCTCAGAGAGATCGCAAAGCTCGCAAGAAACGCCTCAGACAGATCGCGCAGCACCCACAAAACACTCAGAGAGATCACAAAGCTCGCAAGAAAAGCCTCAGAGAGATCGAGCAGCACGCAAAAAACACTCAGAGAGATCGCAAAGCTCATAAAAAAAACCTCAGAGAGATCGCGCAGCATGCACAAAACACACAGAGAGATCACAAAGCTCACAAAAAAAAAAAACATCAGAGAGATGGCGCAGCACGCACAAAACACACAGAGAGATCGCAAAGCTCACAAGAAAACCTCAGAGAGAGCGCGCAGCCCGCACAAAACACTCAGAGAGATCGCAAAGCTCACAAAAAAACCTCAGAGAGATCGCAAAGCTCACAAAAAAACCTCAGAGAGATCGCAAAGCTCGCAAGAAAAACCTCAGAGAGATTGCGCAGCATGCACAAAACCCACAGAGAGATCGCAAAGCTCACAAAAAAAACTCAGAGAGAGCGCGCAGCACGCACAAGATACTCAGAGATCGCAAAGCTCACAAAAAAAAACCTCAGACAGATCGCGCAGCACGCACAAAACACACAGAGAGATCGCAAAGCTCACAAGAAAAGCCTCAGAGAGATTGCAAAGCTCACAAAAAAACCTCAGAGAGAGCGCGCAGCCCGCACAAAACACTCAGAGAGATCGCAAAGCTCACAAAAAAACCTCAGAGAGATCGCAAAGCTCGCAAGAAAAACCTCAGAGAGATCGCAAAGCTCGCAAGAAAAATCTCAGACAGATCGCGCAGCATGCACAAAACACACAGAGAGATCGCAAAGCTCATAAGAAAAGCCTCAGAGAGATCGCAAAGCTCACAAAAAAATCTCAGAGAGATCGCAAAGCTCGCAAGAAAAACCTCAGACAGATCGCGCAGCATGCACAAAACCCACAGAGAGATCGCAAAGCTCACAAAAAAAAATCAGAGAGCGCGCGCAGCACGCACAAGATACTCAGAGATCGCAAAGCTCACAAAAAAAAACCTCAGACAGATCGAGCAGCAAGCACAATACATTCAGAAAGATCGCAAAGCTCACAAAAAAAACCTCAGACAGATCGCGCAGCACGCACAAAACACACAGAGAGATCGCAAAGCTCACAAAAAAAAACTCAGACAGATCGCGCAGCACGCACAAAACACATAGAGATCGCAAAGCTCGCAAAAAAACCTCAGAGAGATCGCAAAGCTCGCAAGAAACGCCTCAGACAGATCTCGCAGCACCCACAAAACACTCAGAGAGATCGCAAATCTCATAAAAAAAAACCTCAGACAGATCGCGCAGCATGCACAAAACACACAGAGAGATCACAAAGCTCACAAAAAAAAACATCAGAGAGATGGCGCAGCACGCACAAAACACTCAGAGAGATCGCAAAGCTCACAAAAAAAAACATCAGAGAGATGGCGCAGCACGCACAAAACACACAGAGAGATCGCAAAGCTCACAAAAAAACCTCAGAGAGAGCGCGCAGCCCCCACAAAACACTCAGAGAGATCGCAAAGCTCACAAAAAAACCTCAGAGAGATCAGCAAAGCTCGCAAGAAAAACCTCAGAGAGATCGCGCAGCATGCACAAAACACACAGAGAGATCGCAAAGCTCACAAGAAAAGCCTCAGAGAGATCGCAAAGCTCACAAAAAAACCTCAGAGAGATCGCAAAGCTCGCAAGAAAAACCTCAGAGAGATCGCGCAGCATGCACAAAACCCAGAGAGATCGCAAAGCTCACAAAAAAAACTCAGAGAGAGCGCGCAGCATGCACAAAACCCTCAGAGAGATCGCAAAGCTCACAAAAAAAACCTCAGACAGATCGAGCAGCATGCACAAAACACACAGAGAGATCGCAAAGCTCACAAAAAAAACCTCAGACAGATCGCGAAGCATGCACAAAACACAGAGAGATCGCAAAGCTCGCAAAAGAACCTCAGAGAGATCGCAAAGCTCGCAAGAAACGCCTCAGAGAGATCGCGCAGCACGCACAAAACACACAGAGAGATCGCAAAGCTCGCAAAAAAACACTCAGAGAGATCGCAAAGCTCACAAAAAAACCTCAGACAGATCGCGCAGCACCCACAAAACACTCAGAGAGATCGCAAAGCTCGCAAGAAAAGCCTCAGAGAGATCGAACATCGCGCAAAAAACACTCAGAGAGATCGCAAAGCTCACAAAAAAAAACATCAGAGAGATGGCGCAGCACGCACAAAACACTCAGAGAGATCGCAAAGCTCACAAGAAAACCTCAGAGAGATCTCGCAGCACGCACAAAACACACAGAGAGATCGCAAAGCTCACAAAAAAAACCTCAGACAGATCGCGCAGCACGCACAAAACACACAGAGAGATCACAAAGCTCACAAAAAAACATCAGAGAGATGGCGCAGCATGCACAAAACACACAGAGAGATTGCAAAGCTCACAAAAAAAAAAACATCAGAGAGATGGCGCAGCACGCACAAAACACTCAGAGAGATCGCAAAGCTCACAAAAAAAAAACATCAGAGAGATGGCGCAGCACGCACAAAACACACAGAGAGATTGCAAAGCTCACAAGAAAAGCCTCAGAGAGATCGCAAAGCTCACAAAAAAACCTCAGAGAGATCGCAAAGCTCGCAAGAAAAACCTCAGAGAGATCGCAAAGCTCGCAAGAAAAACCTCAGACAGATCGCGCAGCATGCACAAAACACACAGAGATCGCAAAGCTCACAAAAAAAACATCAGAGAGATGGCGCAGCATGCACAAAACACACAGAGAGAGCGCGCAGCACGCACAAGATACTCAGAGAGATCGCAAAGCAAAAAAAACCTCAGAGAGAGCGCACAGTTTGCACAAAACACACAGAGAGATCGCGCAGCACGCACAAAACACACAGAGAGATCGCAAAGCTCACAAAAAAACCTCAGACAGATCGTGCAGCACGCACAAAACACACAGAGAGATCGCAAAGCTCACAAAAAAAAAACCTCAGACAGATCGCACAGCACGCACAAAACACAGAGAGATCACAAAGCTCACAAAAAAATCTCAGACAGATCGTGCAGAACGCACAATACATTCAGAGAGATCGCAAAGCTCACAAAAAAAAACCTCAGACAGATCGCAAAGCTCGCAAGAAACGCCTCAGACAGATCGCGCAGCACCCACAAAACACTCAGAGAGATCGCAAAGCTCACAAAAAAACCTCAGACAGATCGCGCAGCACCCACAAAACACTCAGAGAGATCGCAAAGCTCGCAAGAAAAGCCTCAGAGAGATCGAGCAGCACCCACAAAACACTCAGAGAGATCGCAAATCTCATAAAAAAAACCTCAGAGAGATCGCGCAGCATGCACAAAACACACAGAGAGATCGCAAAGCTCACAAAAAAAAACATCAGAGAGATGGCGCAGCATGCACAAAACACACAGAGAGATCGCAAAGCTCACAAGAAAACCTCAGAGAGAGCGCGCAGCCCGCACAAAACACTCAGAGAGATCGCAAAGCTCACAAAAAAACCTCAGAGATCGCAAAGCTCGCAAGAAAAACCTCAGAGAGATCGCAAAGCTCACAAGAAAAGCCTCAGAGAGATCGCAAAGCTCACAAAAAAACCTCAGAGAGAGCGCGCAGCCCGCACAAAACACTCAGAGAGATCGCAAAGCTCACAAAAAAACCTCAGAGAGATCGCAAAGCTCGCAAGAAAAACCTCAGAGAGATCGCAAAGCTCGCAAGAAAAACCTCAGACAGATCGCAAAGCTCGCAAGAAAAACCTCAGAGAGATCGCGCAGCATGCACAAAACCCACAGAGAGATCGCCAAGCTCACAAAAAAAACCTCAGACAGATCGCGCAGCACGCACAATACATTCAGAGAGATCGCAAAGCTCGCAAAAAAAACCTCAGACAGATCGCGCAGCATGCACAAAACCCTCAGAGAGATCGCAAAGCTCACAAAAAAAACCTCAGACAGATCGCGCAGCATGCACAAAACACACAGAGAGATCGCAAAGCTCACAAAAAAAACATCAGAGAGATGGCGCAGCATGCACAAAACACACAGAGATCGCAAAGCTCACAAAGAAAAACCTCAGACAGATCACGCAGCATGCACAAAACACACAGAGAGATCGCAAAGCTCACAAAAAAAAACTCAGACAGATCGCGCAGCACGCACAAAACACACAGAGAGATCGCAAAGCTCGCAAGAAAAGCCTCAGAGAGATCGCGCAGCACGCACAAAACACAGAGAGATCGCAAAGCTCGCAAGAAAAGCCTCAGAGAGATGGCAAAGCTCACAAAAAAACCTCAGAGAGAGCGCGCAGCACGCACAAGATACTCAGAGATCGCAAAGCTCACAAAAAAAACCTCAGACAGATCGCGCAGCACGCACAATACATTCAGAGAGATCGCAAAGCTCGCAAAAAAAACCTCAGACAGATCGCGCAGCATGCACAAAACCCTCAGAGAGATCGCAAAGCTCACAAAAAAAACCTCAGACAGATCGCGCAGCATGCACAAAACACACAGAGAGATCGCAAAGCTCACAAAAAAAACATCAGAGAGATGGCGCAGCATGCACAAAACACACAGAGATCGCAAAGCTCACAAAGAAAAACCTCAGACAGATCACGCAGCATGCACAAAACACACAGAGAGATCGCAAAGCTCACAAAAAAAACTCAGACAGATCGCGCAGCACGCACAAAACACACAGAGAGATCGCAAAGCTCGCAAGAAAAGCCTCAGAGAGATCGCGCAGCACGCACAAAACACAGAGAGATCGCAAAGCTCGCAAGAAAAGCCTCAGAGAGATGGCAAAGCTCACAAAAAAACCTCAGAGAGAGCGCGCAGCATGCACAAAACACTCAGAGAGAGCGCGCAGCATGCACAAGATACTCAGAGAGATCGCAAAGCTCACAAAAAAAACCTCAGACAGATCGCGTAGCACGCACAAAACACACAGAGATCGCAAAGCTCGCAAGAAAAGCCTCAGAGAGATGGCAAAGCTCACAAAAAAACCTCAGAGAGAGCGCGCAGCATGCACAAAACACTCAGAGAGATCGCAAAGCTCGCAAGAAAAGCCTCAGAGAGATCGCAAAGCTCACAAAAAAACCTCAGAGAGATCGCGCAGCATGCACAAAACACACAGAGAGATCACAAAGCTCACAAAAAAAAACATCAGAGAGATGGCGCAGCATGCACAAAACACACAGAGAGATCGCAAAGCTCACAAGAAAACCTCAGAGAGAGCCCGCAGCCCGCACAAAACACTCAGAGAGATCGCAAAGCTCACAAAAAAACCTCAGAGATCGCAAAGCTCGCAAGAAAAACCTCAGAGAGATCGCAAAGCTCACAAGAAAAGCCTCAGAGAGATCGCAAAGCTCACAAAAAAACCTCAGAGAGAGCGCGCAGCCCGCACAAAACACTCAGAGAGATCGCAAAGCTCTCAAGAAAAACCTCAGAGAGATCGCAAAGCTCTCAAGAAAAACCTCAGAGAGATCGCAAAGCTCGCAAGAAAAACCTCAGACAGATCGCAAAGCTCGCAAGAAAAACCTCAGAGAGAGCGCGCAGCACGCACAAGATACTCAGAGATCGCAAAGCTCACAAAAAAAAACCTCAGACAGATCGCGCAGCACGCACAAAACACTCAGAGAGATCGCAAAGCTCGCAAAAAAAACCTCAGACAAATCGCGCAGCATGCACAAAACCCTCAGAGAGATCGCAAAGCTCACAAAAAAAAACTCAGACAGATCGAGCAGCATGCACAAAACACACAGAGAGATCGCAAAGCTCACAAAAAAAAACCTCAGACAGATCGCGCAGCATGCACAAAACACACAGAGAGATCGCAAAGCTCACAAAAAAAACATCAGAGAGATGGCGCAGCATGCACAAAACACACAGAGATCGCAAAGCTCACAAAAAAAAACCTCAGACAGATCACGCAGCATGCACAAAACACACAGAGAGATCGCAAAGCTCACAAAAAAAAACTCAGACAGATCGCGCAGCACGCACAAAACACACAGAGATCGCAAAGCTCGCAAGAAAAGCCTCAGAGAGATGGCAAAGCTCACAAAAAAACCTCAGAGAGAGCGCGCAGCATGCACAAAACACTCAGAGAGAGCGCGCAGCATGCACAAGATACTCAGAGAGATCGCAAAGCTCACAAAAAAAACCTCAGACAGATCGCGTAGCACGCACAAAACACACAGAGATCGCAAAGCTCGCAAGAAAAGCCTCAGAGAGATGGCAAAGCTCACAAAAAAACCTCAGAGAGAGCGCGCAGCATGCACAAAACACTCAGAGAGATCGCAAAGCTCGCAAGAAAAGCCTCAGAGAGATCGCAAAGCTCACAAAAAAACCTCAGAGAGATCGCAAAGCTCGCAAGAAAAACCTCAGAGAGATCGCGCAGCGCACACAAAACACACAGAGACATCGCAAAGCTCACAAAAAAAACCTCAGACAGATCTCGCAGCATGCACAAAACACTCAAAGAGATCGCAAAGCTCGCAAGAAAAGCCTCAGAGATCTCGCAGCAGGCACAAAATACTCAGCGAGAGCGTGCAGCGCGCACAAAACACTCAGCGAGAGCGCGCAGTTTGCACAAAACACTCAGCGAGAGATCGCAAAGCTCACAAAAAAACTCTCAGCCAGAGTGCGCAGCGCGCACAAAACACTCAGAGAGAGATCGCAGTTAGCACAAAACACTCAGAGAGAGCTCGCAGCACCCACAAAACGCTCAGAGATTCTCATTCTCTTCAATGACAGGAATAAATTTGAAGTGGGATAGTGAGATTGGGTCCCAATTTGTCAATATAGGCCCCAATTTTGGCCCCAAAGTCAAAGTTTTCGAAATTGGATCCCACTTCCAATTTATTTTACTATATTGGAATATATTGGAAGTGGTATCCCATTTCCAGTTTATTTGACTTGGCTGAAATAGACTGGAATTGGGATCCCACTTCCAATTCATTTCAGCCAAGTCATGTACGTGTTTCATGGGATCCCACTTCCAATTTATTTCAGCCAAGTCATGTACATGTTCCATGGGATCCCACTTCCAATTTATTTGACTTGAATGAAATCAATTGGAAATGGGATAGTGAGATTGGGTCCAAAATTGGTCCCAATTTGACTTGGTTAGAATAGATTGGAAGTGGGATCCCACTTCCATTCTATTTGATTTGACTGGAATAAATTGGAAGTGAGATAGTGAGATTGGGTCCCAATTTGTCAATATAGGCCTCAGTTCTGGCCCCAAAATCAAAGATTTCCAAATTCCAAATAGTAAAATAAATTGGAAGTGGGATCCCACTTCCAGTTTATTTGATTTGACTGGAATAGATTGGAAGTAAGATCCCACTTGCAATTTATTTGACTTGGTTAGAATAGATTGGAAGTGGGCAAACAAAGGAAAACATTTTTCATGAATAAATTTGCTGAACATAACATACTACGCAAGATCCCAGTGACCCCATCTTCTGATATGTTGTTTGGGGGACTCAGATGATTCAGTACTCGACGCCGTGAAGTCGGTAGACCCCCCCAAGCTCAGTTTCTGGACATCCCACTCCCAATTTATTCCCATTCAAATTTCATTCATGGGTTTTGGACACCCCTTAAAAGGGTCCGAATGACCCCAAATGTTAATATGTTTATTGTGCACACCCCACGAGACAGCCTGTGAAGTTGTGTAAGCCTAACTTCAAGTCAAATATATTGGGAGTGGGATCGGTCAGTTCCGAGTCTGACGTCCCACTTCCAATCTATTGCATTCAATTAAAATACATTGGGAGTCGGATCGGTCAGTTCCGAGTCCGACGTCCCACTTCCAATCTATTGCATTCAATTCAAATACATTGGGAGTGGGATCGGTCACTTCCGAGTCCGACGTCCCACTTCCAATCTATTGCATTCAATTCAAATACATTGGGAGTGGGATCGGTCACTTCCGAGTCTGCCGTCCCACTTCCAATCTATTGCATTCAATTCAAATACATTGGGAGTGGGATCGGTCACTTCCGGGTCCGACGTCCCACTTCCAATCTATTGCATTCAATTCAAATACATTGGGAATGGGATCAGTCAGTTCCGTGTCCGACGTCCCACTTCCAATCTATTGCATTCAATTAAAATACATTGGGAATGGGATGTCCGACGTCTGCGCCAGACTTGACTAACCCCACCCACCAGCACAAACCAGGCAAGTAGATTACACAGCGAACAGGTAAGTGATTTTAAGGATACACTTACAGATAATGGCCATTTGTTTGCCCATAGTAAGGGTGTATGTACAAAGCTTGCTCTAAGGAATATAAACATTTGTTACAGTATCAAGACTGTCTGTCAGTCTGAAATGATGAATATTTAGCACTAAATCAAGCCACTCCTACAGGCTATAAATATGTACACAGCCCCAGACTGACGGGCAAAGGGGGTGGATTATGTATAATTTACAAAAATAATTTAATTATTAACCAAAAACATGGTTACAACTTTACTTCCTTTGAAATTATGTACATTAACATAATTAACCCCGCCACAAATAAGATTACATTATCGCAATCAAGATTAGATTATTGCAATGCACTTTTATCAGAATGCTCCAGCAGAAACTTGAGTAAACTCTTTCTCCTACAAAGCCCCTCGGCTCTGGAACAATCTTCCAGCTAGTGTCCGGGACGCAGACACAGTCACTATGTTTAAGTCTAGGCTCAAAACACACTTGTTCAGTTTAGCCTTTGGCAACTAACCTCTGTCTAGTTTAAGGTTGTCATTTCAGGAACTCATGGACATGGGGAATCAGGGTAAACGCGGATGATGTGCTCACAATTTCTCTTTTTTGGAGCTGAAGGACGTCCTTGCCTGAGCTCCTTCTGGTTTCCCTCCTCCCAGTCTGTTACAGTCAGATCCGTCACATGCTCTTTTTCTCTGCTGCACTCAACTAAACTAACCGCTTCCCTTTACTGTTTTCTGAGAAAATGGTGGCCCACTGATGGAAGATTGTTTGCTGGATTCTCCTGCGGCCCAGACCAGACCAGACCAGCTGCTCACCTCCATCTACTGCTGCCAGCCTCTGACCACTCACCATGATCAACTACACTGAAGTAGAAATGGACTCAGATTAGCAACATTGACTGATTCTTCCAAATCTGATGCACTATTATTATGCCCCAAGATTGATGTCACTATTATGATTATTATCATTATTATTATTATTATGTAGCATAATGACAATTCATTGGTGATCATTTAAAATTCAATCTATAGTTTGATCAGAGGAGGATGGGTCTCCTTTGTGAGTCTTGGTTCCTCCCAAGGTTTCTTCCTCCAGCCTTGAGGGAGTTTTTCCTTGGCAGTGTCGCCTTCCGCTTGCTCGCATTGGGCTTTGTTTTAAATGTTCTGTTCTGAAACTGTGAAGCTGCTTTGTGACAACGTCAGTTGTAAAAGGCGCTATACAAATAAAGTTGATGTTTGGATGTCTTTTCAACTTTAATCCAGAGTTTATTGGATGACATTTATGTACGTGATTTCCACATTGAAATAATGGCTTTAAAAGGACGTCTTTAATGTGACTTAGTTAGTCGTCTTTTCAACGTCAGTGTTTCATTTTCATTTTCAACCTTAAAAAAACGTTGATTAGACCACAGTCAAGTACATTATTTCAACATTGAATCAACGGCTAAATGTTTACTGGGATTGCAGTTAGCACACTACACTGATCAGAGCATTTTATTAAACACATATGGAAACATTCAGTGTCATGCTGAAGGGAGGAGATTGTTATTTAAGTTTAAGTGAAGACGACTGGACTGGAACGACAGCTCTAAAATGAATGAACTCTGAGTGAGAAACCGGAAGGTGGCAGAAGAGAACTGATGTAAAAACACAGAAGAAGAAGACGATGAAGCTACGCACTCTTTTCAGTGACCGCGGCACGCGAGCAGCTCTCACCAGCCTCAGGGAACAGCTTCATCCCATAAATATGTCAATTTAACCTTCTATTTTTGGATACATATGTATTTTGGTATCGCCCAAATGTAGTCAACATCGTTAATGTTATGTACGTTATTCTATCAACTGCTATATGGTACATACGTAATATTGAACCGTTTTTAGTTTTGTTTGTTTGTTTTTTTTCCAAATGACAAACTTTAGCTAACCTGTTTAACTCTAGCTAGCTCTTTTTTCCCCTCTGACATAGAAAACATTTAAATGACATGACAATCGCTCATACATGAGTATTTTAATTTGAGTAATTATGTGGTTTGATGGCGAATTTTACAAGACGATGTGAGCATTTTTTATGTCACAGAACCGCTTCCCTCAGTATAAGAAATAAAATAAGAAATAAAACTGCTTAAACACATTAAGAAGACATAAAGTAGTAGCTACGTGGGTTAAAATACATTCTCAATCTCAGTGCTGGTTTTTTGGTGTAAAGTAATATTTTGAATATATAATTTCACATACACTCATTTTTTGTTAGTGAGTAGCAGTGAGTTTTGGCTGGTGATTAATGGGTTGCAGAAGGTTATATGAAAGCTATAGAAGCTTATTTACTGAGAGAAAAAAATAAACAAAAGCACGTGAAGTAGTTTATTTTTGGAGCTGTGAAGTTAGTACATTTTTTTCAAAATTAACTATGAACATGAACTAATTCATTTTCTTTATGTAATTATGTAAAGATGGACTGTAGTAAAAAAAAATGAGTAGGGCAGTGAAAAATGGTGGGCAGGGAGAAAAGCAAATAGGAGGTTAATTTAAGTTATTTAGATGAGATCTTTAGCATCAGTTGTAGCATAATCGTTTGTACTATAACCTCATAATCTTTTACATTTGAAGTTCTGTAGTTAATGAATTTGCATGCATAAGCAGTTTACAGTTACTCAGGAACAAGGCGTACAAAACTCAAAGAGCACGCACAGAACTCGTGCAGCTGGCGCACAAAACTCAGAGAGCATGCGCTGAACTCAGCGCTCACGCACAAAGTCATGGAGCACAAATGTCAGAGCTGGATTTTTTGTTTGCAAGTTATAAGTTTTACATTTGAGATGAATTTTTTTTGTGCATTCTTTTTGGCACAAATCAGATTCCATACAGGATTCACTAAAAATAATCAACAAGTTTGCGTCACCATTTGGAATGCTGCGGATGCTTTGAGAATTAAGAATAGGCTTGCGCAACATTTTGAAAGATTCCGGATGCGCTAAAAAAAAAAAAAAAACATCTAGCAAGGTAGAGGTAGAAGTCTGAGACGGTCAAAAATTTAGTATAAAAAAAAAAACACAAAGGGGTACCCTTTATTATTTTTTTTTGGGGTGAAAACTGTGACCTCCTCAGATCTTCTCCAAACCCACACCGTGTGTCAGGGAAGTCCTGACAAAGACAGTGGTGTGGTTATTTTCGCTCTACCATATCCCAAAGCTGAGATATGGAGACCTCTTCTAGTCCATAAAATGTATAACTGTATATATCAAGATGGGATTCCTATTTCCAGTCAAGCTAGGTAAACACATGAGTAGAGGGTAACCTTTAAGTTTTACGTTTGATGTTAATTTTTTTTTGTGCGATTCTTTTTGGCACCAATCAGGTTCCATACAGGATTCGCTAAAAATAAACAAGCTTGCGTCACCACTTGGATCGCTCCGGTTGCTACGAGAATTGAGAATAGTCTCGTGCAGCTTTTTGGAACCTTCAGCACATGCTAAAAATAAACAGCATGCTCACGTCATCATTTGGAACGCTCCGGTTTCTACAAGAATTAAGAACAGGTTTTGCAGCTTTTTGGAATCTTCAGGATGCGCTAAAAATAAACAGTAGGCTCACGCCACCCTTTTTAACGCTCCGGTTGCTACGAGAATTAAGAATTGGCTCTCGCAGCATTTTGGAATGTTACAGATGTGCTAAAAAAAATAAAGATTAGGCTCACGCCTCTTTTGTAAATGCTCCATGTGCTGAGTGAAGTATAGAATAGGCTTGCACAGCTTTTTGGAACCTTCAGGATTCCAAGGATTATGGAATCAGATTTGTGCCAAATATGAAACGCTCCATGGCTTTAGTGTGTGAGTTCTGAGTTCTGCGTGTGCTCTCTGAGTTTTGTGCACAAGCAGCACAAGTTCTGTGCACGAGCTCTCTGAGTTTTGTACACTGGATCCTTGAGTTTTGCAAGCAGTTTTGGCAAAAAGCTCTCGTGTGGGCGGGTTTTCTCAGGGGTACCTTCCCATTGGCTAATGAGTTTTTGAGTGACAACTCAGTGCCCAAGGCATTTTGGACTACACATGCGTACACCTACTTGCAGCTCAGCAGCGGAGAGACAGGAAAGATTTTAACATTAAAGAGTGAACAACTTTACACACACAAATTCTCTTTGTACTTTACTGTTTTAAAACGATGAAATACCTGCAAACTTCGACAATCAATGCAGATATTGAGGTAATGTTCTGTCTAAAACAAAGCATTAAAGATTTTACTGTGAGTACAAACCTGTTTGTCCCTCATTACCAGATACTGATCTGAGGTAAATGCACACCGAGGTCTGTTTACTCAGGATGAACCAGAATAAATGAGCACTTATTTGTTTATTTGTAAATTATTATTCATGAGTGCTTGAGCCCCTGTTCAGAAACCTATTGTGTACTAACATAGTGGTTCTTCGCTTTTCCATAATCACTGTTAGATGGTTTAAATGCCCAAATTTTATTTTGAAGATCACAGTTTTGAACAAATGGCATATGTGCATTTTGTTACAGGAGGTCTCAGAGAAAAGAGAAACATCACAGACAAGAGTGTTCCTGCTCCTTTAATGAATACAAATTTGCTTAATATCTAGCTCACACATTACTTCCTGGAAAACACCAGATGTAAAGTTTGAACCACAATCTGATTGAATCTCACGAGGCAGCCCACACCGAGAAAAGAACTGAAACAAACACTCAATTATAGTTCTTGCCTTAATGTTTCTCGAGGGTACAGCCTCCGGAAATCTAGTACACACATCCAATATTGTGAACAGATACTTATAACCCTTTTTTGTCTTGTGCAAAGGTCCAACACAATCTATCGTCACTCGCAAAAATGGAGAGTACACAATGGTGCACAAGGCACTTTCTGATTTGGCTTACCGGCTAGCTGACAAGCATGACATGTCCGACAGTAGGAGATTACATCTCGATGCATCTTCGGCCAATAAAAATAACGCAAGACTCTCTCTTGGGCTTTACGAATACCCACATGCCCTGCCATGGGTGCTTCATGTGCCAAGCGCAACACTTTCAACCTAAAACTCTTCAGCAACACAATCTGCTCCACAACACTCCAATCTTCAACAGCAGGATGATAAGGAGGCCTCCACTTCCGCATAAGCACTCCCTGATGCATATAGAAGACCTCTGCCGACTCCTCTGTCTCCTCCCGTGTACCAGCCCCCTTACACAATGAGGCCAACTCAGGGTCCTCCTTGAGCTCCTTGATTAAGGTTTCCCTATTAAACTGAGCTGCATCTGATTAACCTAGTTTTCCAAAGAAGGTATCTCCAAGCTCAAATGCTGCCTCCTCCAGCCCTCTCTGTGGAACCACCCCCTTGGGGCGAGACTGGGCACGGGTAACGACACAGGTTGAAAACACCTCAGGATACTCCCTGGCCAAAGCCTCTGTTTCTGGTACCTCACATGGCATGTGACTAATTAAAGGGGTTACCGAAACTTGAACCCCAGCAAGATCATTCCCCAATAGCATAGAAACTCCAGGGACTGGTAATGATGGCACTACTGCTACATTAACATAGCCATTTACCAAGTTAGAGGTTAGGTACACTTTATGCAATGGCATGGCACCAAACAAACTTCCCACACCCTGAAGCAACACTGAAGAGTCATTGAAACTGGCTAATCACGAACCCCTTGTAACAACAAGGACTGAACTGCACCAGTGTCCCTGAAAATTTTAATTTTGGTTTCTGGCTCCCCAGAACCAATGGACACTGTACAGCAGGAGACAAACCCATCATACAGAGAGGGGGTTATTTCAGACTCAGGATCCACACAACTAATAGTCCTCTCTGAACCAACTACCAATGCCACAGATTTTGAAGAGTCAGTATAAGACCCACGTCTGCACTTCTGCAGAACTGGACAACCTGATTTTATATGGCCAGGTTTTCTACAATAATGGCAGATTATTTCTCCCGAGGGAGTAGAATTTACAGGTTTTTGAAGTTGACTATGAGGTTTAGAGCCAGATGGCCCTTCCCTATGACTTTTAGTCTCTGCTGATTTAACCTCTATATTAGCCTTTCTCCAACCACTGATCTCTCTTTCACTCTCGACTCCTTATGGGTAAATTCGTAAGTATCTGCCATCATAGCAGCCTTTTTAACTTCAGTCGCCCCATGCTCCTGAATGTACACTTCCTAAAGAACAGGTAGACTATTTTTAAACTGTTCCATAAGAACAAGCTGTTTTAAATCTGCAAAAGTATAAACTTCACATGCTTTCGTTCAAACACTGCCTCCTGCTGCCTAGCTACATCCAAATAGGTTTCCGCTAGCTTACGTCTAAGAGAACGGAATTTGTGCCTGTAAGTTTCTGGCACAACTTCATAGGCATTCTTCACTGCCGTTTTCACCGTGTCATACTCCATGGAGTGTGCAGAATTCAAAGCTGCATAAGCCTCCCGAGCTTTCCCCTACAGGACACTCTGAACCAAAACGGTCCAACAATTCTCCAGCCAAGCTAATTCCGTGGCTATATTCTCAAAGGCATCAAAAAACACATCTACCTCGTCTTCCTGAAATTTTGGCATTAGATGTAGACATTTGGATACATCAAACCGAGTCTCATGTCTGCGCTGTTGTTGACTCTCCATCTGCGAGAGTTTAACCTTCTCCAACTCAATCTTAGCTAACTCCAGCTCCCGCAAACTATCCTTCTCCTTCTCTCGCCTACCCTTCTCTGCTTGTTCCCTAGCCAATCTTGCCTCAATGATGGAGTCACTCAAACCTAGGGACTGAGCAAGGATCTACTATCTTAATTTTATTCAACTCTGAATCTACCTCAATCTCATAATATTCAGCAAGCTGGAGCAACTGAGGCTTCTTTAATTTTATCCAGTCCGTTGTCTGCAGATGGGCTTGGATAAAACTTTCCGGATCAAACTGAGACATTTTTGGGAAAAAATTAAAAAAATACCAAAAGCCCCCCAGCCGAAATGAGGACAGACCAGAGACCCCTAACTCTAAGGCTACTAAAATTCAAACACCAAGAGGTAACCTATATTCCCCTATTGGCCTAAAATCCCTAAGTACCACCAAAGTATGACTACAAAACTAAAAGTACTTGACAATTTTGGCCACCTTACCTCAAGTCCTCTCATAGGACTTCTGAAAGAACACATACAACTCAAGAAGCCCCAAGTAGGCCACAATTTCCAACAGGTATTTTTGAGTCAAATCAACACCACCAAATCAGATTTCCTGAGAACTCAACCAAACATACCCAATTACCAAAGGTCTAGACTGTATACAATCAAGCAACTCTGCAATCCAATACCCACCTTAGCAAACAGCTAACCTCAACAGAGCACAAAACTATCAAGTTACAATCACACAGCCAACAATTAGATCACGAAAATAAGGTGTTGAAATCTATTGTGATGAAATGAGAACTTGGGAGGGTTCACTCTTCTTACCTAAAGATCCTCGAAGAACCCAAGCGCTGACTCCATGGTCGACCAGCCCAAGCATGTAGAGATTATTCAAAAGGGTAGGTAGTAATCTGGAGGTGCAACAGTTTCCAGAGTGCTAGAGAAAAATCAGCGCCAAAACTTCCACCATCTTATATATATCCAAAACGACGCTCCGGTATCTGGCCTCCAAAACCAGAGGTCCTCCCCTTTAAAGGCTCCACTTCAAGATCTCAAGAAAAGTAAGACCCCCCCCCAGTGGCTGGAGTGTGTATTGTGGGAGTCAAGTGTCTATCCCAGTGCACCTAGTTTATAAGAATCTATATTCAACACCATTAACTCTATTGAGAGAAAATCCCAGTTACGAAAATAATCACACCCCTATGTAAGTCAAGGCCTCCTTAATCAACAACATTTTTATTTTGTCAATAAGGTCCATACCACACTTCTGACATATTTCATAAAATATCACCATTTAATATTCTAAACATGTACATAAACAAATGCATACATTTTCAAATGACCTTGCCTTTTCCCCACAGATATCAAATAGAAATCAGAAGAATATCTATTAAACATACCTGAAAACCTGATTTTGGTGGCCTTAAAAGTACACTTACCCTATAATATAGCGTGATTCATATATCAAAGTATATGATCACATTCTAAAGTTGTCATATTGAGAAACAATGATAGAAACATTTTACTTCTCAACCTCAAGTAGACTGTAAGTAATTATTCAAATTTCAAAATTTAACAACCTGGCTATTAGCTCAGACATTACATAATGTGGGTTAAAAGCTAAGTAGAACACTTGCTATTCATCATAATGACACGTTGGCTAGCTGCAGCAAACATTAGAAAAGTAAGCCTAATGCAATAAAAAGTTTTGATTACTTTGTTCACTTGAGATGGCTAAAGAAAAAAACACAAACTTCAAACAAAATGACTGTTACCAACCTGACATGGCGCGCGCTCCTCTGCTCTTTGGGGCTTGAAAACTCCAGAATCCGATAGCTGCTAATCACAACGTATTAGTTGACTGCACAAACTTCTTGTCACACAGCCCACAACACCAACTCACGTTTTTCAGAACAAATTCAAAAAAGCCACACCGAATTTCAGCTGTCTAAAATGCTTCATGAAGGCTGTGGTAAATTCAAAGACTGCCCATTACCACTGCTGCAATGCCCATTATCACAAGTGTCTGTGGTGCTGCATCAGCATTCATCTTCCATCAGTTCAACAATTTTTTTCCCCTCGTGTAAGACACCTCTGTGTTGATATCTTATGTGGAAAAAAAATAAATAAATACACACACACACACATTATATTAATTAATTATATTCTTATTGAAAGATGATACAGTAAACATATTAAAAATATTTCAGTGCAAATTTTCTGGTTCAACTTACAATGAACACTAATTATACAACTTTGCTATAAAAACTTTATCATGGAGGTAGTTTAGACCAGTTCTAAAAAAAATATCACTCAACACTAAACACACCCTTGTATTTACAGAAACTTTGAAAAAGCTAAACTTTTTAAGAAATATAATTCTGTTTAAAAATTTCTACAAAAAACAATAAACAAATTTCTTAAAATTGTGTTATTTGTGTTTGGTAGATTATTTCCTGGTTGTAACAATGCTTCTGGGCAATAAATCTTATACAGTTGGAAAGCCTGTTAAATGATGCCACATTTACCTTTTAAAGAGGCGCAACCCACATTCTCAGCTCTACTGCTCATCCCACAAATGCATGTTCCTTACAAATGTGGCACCGTTTAAAGGGGAAATTAACAGGCTTTCCAACGGTATGAGATAAACTGCCAAGAAGCATTGTTACAACAAGAAAAAATAATCTACCAAACACAAATTTCCTTACTTTTTGTGCTAAGTTTATTTTTATAAGATACTCTTTGCAGTTATTTGACATTATTTCATTTGAATTTTGCCAGTCTTTGCTTTCATTATTGTTTTTTGGATTTTGCTGATAAGGTCTTTTGCTTCTGGAATCTCTCCAGAGTCTGCTTCGTGGTTTGCTTGAGTTTTGACAGAAGTTTCAAGGGTGGGTGGGTCTTAGAAGACTACGTTCACCGTGAATCTCCTTTCGTCATCGATTTTGGACTTACAGGTGCTCTGAAACCTCCTCTGGGACCTAGCCACGCCCACCCCACCCCTAAATGGAACAAGCTTTTTTCCCCATACACAGCATCAGGTTAATTATCACTGTTCTGTATTAACCCTGTCATACTACCATAGCTACAGCTTTTTTAGTTAGCTTTCTAGTAACCGCCAACACGCTGTCTGTCACTGGGTTCTCTTGCCTGACCCGTGGAAGCTTTTTTCGCAGGACAAATTTGCCTGTTCTTTACCATGACCCTACTAATCTCTGTATTTTTTTGTTCCCTTTGTCTGGTTTTCTTTCTCCTGTCTCTCTCTCATGCTTTGAGATGTCCTGCTGCTCTCCAGGTGTTGCCCTGATCCAGCCCCTGTGTATCCTGTACAAGATCCTGGCCTTGTCTCATCTACACTATCATGCTTGGCCATGCTGTTTTACCTCAGATTAACTCTGCACCTACTTTTAATTCACACAGAATCCCTGATCACCTTCTCCTTCCTCAGACTCATACATCACTAATATACTACATTTACATTACTATAACCCCTTCATCTGTCATCATTTCACTTTTACTTCTGTTCTGTTCTCTGTTGTGTCTCCGGTGTGGACCCGAGGAGGATGGGTTCCCCGTATGAGTCTTGGTTCTTTCCAAGGTTTCTTCCTCATGTGCTGAGGGAGTTTTCCCTTGCCACTGTTGCCCCTGGCTTGCTCATAGGAGGCTTGGACCCGGATCTCTGTAAAGCTGCTTTGTGACGACTTTTTGTTGTGAAAAGCGCTATATAAATACAATTTGATTTGATTTGAATTAAATTTTAGTATTAAATAGCTGTTACAAACATTATAATAAATAGCTGAATGGTCTGAAGATATTGCAGATGCTCATATTTCTTCCCTATGTGTTTTTTCTCCATTCAGTTGACTAGAATTTTAAAAGGCTTATATTAGTGATTTGTGCAAAAATATGTATGGTCTTGCTTAATGTAATTATTATACTGTCTAGATAAAGTTTTATACAATTTCTTGTATTGTCAAATACGCTTTTTTTTCAACACAATATATATAGCAGGAAGTTTAAAAAAAAAACAGAAGTCTAAAAAAGTGCAGGAACATATGTTTGCAATCTGGAATAAAGAATACAAAACATAAATTAATTGTTATACTGACACAATTCCCAAAGTTAAAAGTCTGCATATTAAATACCAAACACAATGTTATTTTCAAAACACACACAGCATAGCAAAACTAGCACTAAATGTTAATCCCTATTTACAAGCACAATACTGGAGTTTTCTGTTCTTTTTTAAATGCTGAAGCAGTTACTTTTTGTTCTTGTTTCATCAGAAAATAACTGTCACTCTGTTTAAGGTGGAACAGGAGAACTTTTAACTGGATGCTAGCTAACATTAGCAGATGCTAACATACAAATATTCTGTAAAAAAAAAAAATAAAATAAAATAACAATTAAAATTTAAGCAGTACATTTCTTCGTAGATGTCTTTCAGTAACTGTAAAACATTTATTTAAATTATTTGCAATTTGCTAAGACACATGGAAGACCTTTACATCCTGAGGTAGTGATAGCTTACAACCCGGTCTCACACCTACTCGTGGTATAGTCACATATATAGGAGACTGCAATTCATGCTGAAAATATGCGATATGTCACGAATTGCAGACTACTATATCACGAGTAGGTGTGAGACCGGGTTGTAGCTTAACATTACTGGCTGATGTAACTTTGGTAACTGACAAAGCGACACATTTATGTTATGATTAAAACCAATATTTAACAAAAAATATATTCATTAAGCACATGTAAAATGTTGTATTCTAATCAAATGATATTTAAAAGAGACCGTAGCAAACTGGCTTCAATGGGAAAGCTCCATGGCTGGCGTTGCCAGCTCCCGCACGAGTTATGCACAGGGGCCATGTCTTCATTAATTCAGACTTATTATCCTGGATTTAAGTCCTTTATAGAGTATTTAGTTATTTTTTTATAACGTCTCTTCCTTACACATGTAAACAATCGTACACACACAAAAATGCGTGTATTTGTATAACTAAAAATGTGAGTCTGTAAACAAGTTTTAGTCCCCACACCGAGATTATATCCATCCACACACAGACAAAGAGAGAGTCCACCAGTTTCGCTACACTACACTTTGGTTGGGTTTTTATGTACGGTTTCTAATTCTATATTTTTGTTGTGATATCAGTTATAATTGAATATGTATTTTGTCTTGTTCACCAGTGATATTTTTCAGTTACTGTAGTTAAAACAGCATTTAACTAATCCTTACATATTCATGATAGGATTTACATCACACACTGTAGCTGACACGAAACATAAATCCTTTGTGAACATAGTCCCTACGTTTCATCTGAATTATTCATAACATAGTGAGCGAAGCACTGACCTATGGCTACGTTGAGCCCTACGTGAGCAGTGTGAAGACAGCAATATTAGTAAGCTGATCCCCATAGCAACTGGAAGTTAATTTTTCACAATAAAAAACCTCTGGTGTTTAGTACCTTAAAATTTGTAAACATGCATATTATTATATAACTTCATTCATAACATGCTCTAAAGCTTTTCATAATTGTATATCAAACAAACATCACTATTCTCTCACACTATGTGTGTGACACATACTGAGATTTGACATTGATAAATTATGTGCATTCTTTTAATAGCATACTGCTAAACAATACAGTGTCAATACAAACCCATGGTGAAATTAACTTTCCAGATCCTCCTCTTTCTGTAAACATGTATATGTTAAAAGATACATTAAATTACTTATGTTTTATTTAATTATGTGTATCTACTTCTATATATAAATTAAGAGAGGATAAATCTCCTTCAAAATGAAATTGAACAAAAAATTCTAAATTAAAAAAGGGTTTTTTCAGCAGTTCAGTGGTGGTTGAAGTGAGGGGTTTATATATATATATATATATATATATGTGTGTGTGTGCGTGTGTGTGTGCGTGCTTTAAAACGTATTTATATATGTATAATGTTTATACAAAATCTCATAAAAAAAAAAACATGGTCAAATCCAACACGTTTAGAGACCAACGACATTCCATACACCTGGACCCCCATGACTACTGACGAAGAACACTCAGAAAAGTGACACTGAGCCTGCTGTGGGCCAACGCTGTTTTCTGACTGTGACTCTGAGCCGAGTGTAGTCAATTCACAAAAAACATTATAAGAACGCAGTACCAAAGCATGGCTCAATGTTGCATGTAGGTATTTGAGTATACACTAAGTAGGCTACGAGCTTATTGTTTTTAGTCCAATACATTTTATAAACTTGAATTCCTGTTTTTTTTTCTTTCATTTGTTTTAAATTATGCTCTAAACGTGTTGGATTCTCCGTGTTAACACGCAGCGTATAATTTCGTGTTAACACGTTAAGTTTGTGTATTTCGTGAATCATGATGCTTTACTGCCACCTACTGGTGTATGGCGTTATTGCTGAAACAACATAAAGCCTTAACTTACCAAATAACGGAAACAATTCCAGTGTTTAATGTTCTGAACAATGTTTATGAGATTTTGTATAAACATTATACAAACATAATATTTATATAAACATAAATACGTTTAAAAGCGCACACACACATATATATATATACCCCTCACTTCAACCACCACTGAATTTACTGCTGAAAAAAGCCCTTTTTTAATTCAGATTTTTTTGTTCAATTTAATTTTGAAGGAGATTTATCCTCTCTTAACATATATAAGTACATACACATAATTAAATAACACATGAGTAAATTAATGTATCTTTACACATAGTATACATGTTTACAGAAAGAGGAGGATCTGGAAAGTTAATTTCACTATGGGTTTGTATTGACACTGTATTGTTTAGCAGTATGCTATTAAAAGAATGCACATAATTTATCAATGTGAATGAATTACGCCTCAGTATGTGTCACACACAGTGTGAGTGAATAGTGATGTTTGTTTCTTATAAAATTATGAAAAGCTTTAGAGCATGTTATGAATGAAGTTATATAATAATATGCATGTTTACAAATTTTAAGGTACTAAACAACAGTTTTTTTTTATTGTGAAACATAAACAGCTTACTAGTATTGCTGTCTTCACACTGCTCATGTAGGGCTCAACGTAGCCACAGGTCAGTGCTTAGCTCACTATGTTATGAATAATTCAGATGAAACGTAGGGACTACGTTCACAAAGGATTTATGTTTCGTGTCAGCTACAGGGTGTGATGTAAATCCTATCATGAATATGTAAGTACGCCCGGATTTGAGGCCTCCCATTGGCGAAAACCTTAAGAAGCGTGTAAACGTGTCAATTTTGGTCACGTTATCACGACAAAATTTTACGTGTCAACACGCAAATTTTTAATAACGTGTTAACGAGCATGTGTTCACACGTTTAGAGCCCAACGCTGTTCTATAAGAGACCAACGCCATTCCATACACCTGGACCCCCATGACTGCTGACGAAGTGACACTGAGCATTACATTATCACTCACACTATACAGTGTAAAAAGAAAATTGCTTCAATTGGTAACAAGTAATTCAATTAAGTTTTTTCAATTTATTTTTTTAAGGTTAAACTTAAACAATTAAGTTGGATAAACTTAATTGAATTACTTGTTACCAATTGAAGCAATTCAATTAAGTTGGATCAACTGTTTTCTTTTTACAGTGTACTTAAAATACAGCTTACATTTAAATAATTTTAAAAGTGTTTTTTAGCATGTTATTTTAGTTTTGCAAATAGGAGTCAAATACCTTTACGCTACTCAGAAATTCAACTTGGTTAAAATAATAAATCTACATTGCACAAATGGAATATTTTAAAATTTTATTGTGAAAACCTCACAAACTTAGTTTTTCACAAAAACTTGTGCATTAAACATACTACAGATGCATCCCATCTCCTCCAAAGGCTGCCCTTCTACTCCTGTACAGTTTAAGGAGTTTTGGCACATGTGTCCAGTGCATCATGAAACTGACTCTTCAGGTTGATGGCAGTTATTCTACGAAACTCACTGCATATCTAGAGAGAGAGAGGAGTAAACAATAGAGAATACAGATTATCAGTCATTACGTACAGAGCCTGAACATTTCTAGACAAACACTGATTCAGTTGATAACAGTTATGCAGGGATCCAGACAAAAACCATCCCGTCATCCCAAGGCCAAAAAAATAGCCCACAGGAAAATTGCTCTTTTGGGACGCTTTCGTGACAAATGTTGTGCGCGATAAAACTTGTTGCCTTTAAATAACATTACTGTGGTTGGACAATGCTGTACGCTTCTTGGTTAATAAGTAAATAACTAAAAAAATAAGTAAATAATCCAAACAGCTGATGACTTCGCATTATAACAGTTTTGGAACTGTTCTGGGGAAAAAAAGTTAAGTATCATTTTAGACAAGTAAACTAGATTGGTTCACACTAGGTTTTGCAGTGTGAAACAATCCTACAAAAACTATAAAAAGAAAAATATGCTGAAATGGGCCAGAGTCACAAGTACAGCAAACAAACACTACTCACCTGACTCTCCAAGAACAGTGCTGGCCATCATTCTCGAACCAGACCAACCAGAGGTTCCTGCTCAACAACCTCCTTCCACCGTAAAGAAAATGTTTGGACCCTTTTTATCTATCTCAGCCCTCATTGCCTTTCTCTCTTCTTCCAAGGAATCCTCACTCAGCCCTGCAGGGCTATATCGCAAACATCTTTATAATCACAAAGATCACATTTGAAGGTAGAACTTTGGTGACATGTAGATAATTTACTGTGACATTTTGAAAAACGACATATCAAGGAACACACACAATTGGAGTGAAAACAGGGCCAGCGTGTACCATGAAATCCATGGCGTACTCTGTGGTGCTTCAACCCAACGTCTGTGTCTTGGCTTGTGAAAGAGCAGATTTTGCACTTCATCTAATGTATCCCTTTTTTCCTTGAAAATGAAAACAATATTAGTGTTAGTATTGTCATTGTACACAATTATAGTTTGTAAATGCAATTACAGAACCACAAACTCTATGTAACGTTATTTAATGTTTTTGTAATTTATTTACACACACACACACATATATTACATTTAGCTAAATGTTTTGAGAAACAGACGATGTTAGGTATAGTGCTAGTGCTGTTAGACACCTACGAACTTCTCAAAAGCAAAACAAAAAACAAATAGTAGGTCTGATTCAGACAATACGGATATTTTTGTATCTTTGACGGCTTAATCTTGTAATAACACCCTGCTGCTTTCATATAAATGATATCAGACTAAAGGAGCGTTGTTGTAGTCAGCATCCTGAATTTTCCGTTCTACCTTAAACAGCTCAACAAACACCGAGGAGGCTCAATATAGCGTTACCTATTCCGGTATTTAAGGTGGAATGGAAAAAAGCCAGCCAACAAGATACATAACATTTTCAAAATAGAACATAAAGAAAGCGCTCAGGCTTGTTACAGCCTGCTTGAGTCTGTTACGTTGGGCATTTGATTAAATGAAACAAACGGCTCATATTCAAACTTTCCATGGCTCAGTCGAGTTGGCAAAGTTAGCTAATATAACAATGCCACGGCAACTTCCCTCACATATTCACGGCTTTAAGATAGTGTTAAAACTAGAAACGTAACTTTAAAATGCTTTGTGAACTATCACTAGTTATTTACCTCAATCTTGAATTTCTCCAAACTTCGAGCCACAACAAAGAGGAATCAACCGTCCTTCGCGCTTATTCCCGAACCTCCCACTGAGCATGCGCATGACTAGAACAGAGCATGCGCAGGTTTATCTTAATCAGCAACTTTTCCAAACAAATCTTCTCAACACATTTTTTATGTTGTGCCTACAGGTTGATCAGAACAATACATTTCGTGTTAGATGAACTATCACACAATTGAGTTCTATTCCCAACTCACTATTTCAATGTATAATCAACTAAATTTGAAGTTAGATTTTTTACAGTGCAGTCTGTTTTTTTTTTTTAAGGTTTATTAAATGTTTGGTTATGGTGGGTAGCATACTTACTGTTTTATCCGAGTCACGTCGACCGTCGATGTTCGGAAGAAAAAGCGGGGCGCACCTGTTGTCGGTACCAGAGATCTGCCTCGCGCAAAGCTTACGTAATGACGTCAGACGTAAAGCTGCTTTAAACTTAATTGTTTCACGTAGTCTCAAAGTAAAAAGTTATTTTGAGATAAAATGTGTGACTTTTAAGTTAATTGAACTCATGAAAGTAAGTTGTAGGAACTAAGGCAAAAGAATTAATTGAGGTTAATGTAAATAAGTCTATAATAGGAACTACTGCCCAAATACACTTTTTAGAGTGTACAAATGAGTATGTGCAAGTGTGTAAAGCTCTGATATTTAAGTACCCTTTTCTGAAGGAAAATGAGGGGAATGGATGTGTGAGTTAATTCTAATAGTGAAAATTACTTTATTGTTGTTTTTATACTTGTTCTTGTATAATTCAATTTGGAAACAGGTTATTTTCATTTTAAATGGCTTGGCCTGCTCTAAGTGTGTAGAATTACATGAGGTTTCGTAGTTACGGCTGGTAAAATATAGCGCGGATAAGCCCGTTGCAGTGGGCAGACAAGGTGCACTATATTCTGAAGCAACTTTGCGGTTGTATTTTTGGTTGTACACAAGGGACCAAAACTTGCTATATGTTGCTGAACAGCTTTTGATTTGCTCTACAACATTTCTTGTCGACTTTTCTTAGTAAGATAGGGATATCCAAACTCAGATATTTCTGTAATGGTAATTTTTATATGTCTCTGTTGAAAGAACTTGTCTGCTTGTTTGTCAGTATATTCATTTCTAATCGTCAACAGAGCTCAAAAACTAAGTGTATGTCAGGTCAGCTCGAGGTCAATGCTTTATTAGAACAAACCACATCTTGTATATCAAACTGAGATGTCTCTAAGGAAACTAAGCTTGCAGAAACATCGAGTGATTATCTTATGGTTATGACGTATAAACTACCTATATAAATATCTCTGTGAAAACATCTCCTTTGTCCACATTCACATAGTACTCTCTGCTATTGTATGTTGACCACCTTAAGGTTAATAAACTACTTTCTGATTCCAAATGCTCTGTTAGATTTCAATTCTTAATACTTGTCCTTATTTTCTCCATCACAATTTCAAAAATACATATCAAATTCAAATGTGTACACAGTGCACATTTTAAAATGCTTGTGACAATGATACATGTGTACGTTGAACGTTTTCAAACCCATGCCTTCTTTTTTGTACAAGACTCTGTGTATAATCAGTAATGTTGGAATTGAAATGTCCAAAATTGGAATAATCTGAAATATGTAACATGGAAAAGGTTAAGTACTAGCTGCCTGAGTACCATTTTCAAATGACCAATCATATGTTGCATTAACTTAATAAAAAATAAATAAAAACTACACTGACATACTACCATCTGGCCACCTAACAGGTGGTGGTGGGGTCTTAGGTCCGAAAGGCCATTTAGTCGAGAAAATAGCAGTTGCTTACCTCTTCGTAGTACCACACCATCCCAATCCACATATATGATACGCTGCTTGGTGGACCTTATCGGCCTAGCGCGCGGCGCACCCTAGACGATTTTTTTTGCAGAGCCCGGGGTCGGGTCCTGGGCACACGTGGTGGGAGCTAAAAATCCTCAAAGTTTGGGCCTTTTACCCGCAATTCTGCATCAATCCACCAGGTGGCTCCCGGAACGTCTCGATTCCAATATATTCCATTACATTCCATTACAGGAAAATATATTGGGATTGGGATGGCGTATATATTTATCATTCGTTGAAGTGTTTTGTAATGTTTTTAATACTTTTAACATGCCCAACATCCATAGACATTAACATTTTAAAGTGTTGGCTACTTTGATAAGGCAACACAAACGTCCTTTCACAAAGTTTCCAACTATCTTTGATATATTTATAATGCCAGTAAACCGACAAACACGTAACCACAGTGAGCCAGCCTGCCCTTCTGAAACTCTTGTCCGAACGCCTTACTTTCAAATTTTCAAGTTACCTAACGTTACTGCTGCATTACTTAAGGTGGAAGCGAAAAATGTAAAAGCTTCTGAGCGAACACCAGTCAGAATCCGAATGTTAAACAATACACCTGCATATAGTCAGCACAAAAAGATTGCTCACACATTAAAATCATGCCCAAGATAATGGAACGATGACGTTCAGAAGTAAGTTATAATCCAGCGTCAGGTAATTTAATGTGGAAGCGAAGAGTTGCAATAGAGCTTCTGGGCAACTTCAATGTTAAGAATCAGTAGTTTAAAATTATACAAGCACATACAGGTGCTGGTCATAAAATTTGAATGTATGCAAGACATGGGTTTCAGCTGTCATGTTCCTTATGCCAAGCCACTCTTGAACAAGAGACAGCGTCAGGAAAAAGGACTGGACTGCTCCTGAGTGGTCCAAAGTTATGTTCCCTGATTAAAGTAAATTAGATTAGATTAGATTCGACTTTATTGTCATTGTGCAGAGTACAAGTACAGGGCCAATGAAATGTAGTTAGCATCTAACCAGAAGTGCAATATATTACATTATTTACATAAAGTGCAGTAGTGATATTATAGTGATTTTCGTGCCCTGCCCAGGCAGCGTTTATGGTAGATGTCCTCGAAGGAACTTGAAACTGGACACCTGATCCACTGCAGTTCCGTTGATGTAAATGGGGGCGTGAGCTTGATTCCTAGTCCGTCTGAAGTCCATGATGATCGCCTTTGTTTTGAGCATGTTTAGTACTAGGTTATTGTTTTGGCACCACAAGGACAGATGCTGTACTTCATCCCGGTAGGGCGTTTCATTATTGTCTGTAATCAAGCCTATCACCATGGTGTCATCTGCGAATTTGACTATGGTGTTTGAACCATAGGCAGGTACACAGTCATGGGTGAAGAGAGAGTACAGAATCGGGCTAAGAACACAACCTTGTGGAACGCCAGTGTTCAAGGTGATGGTTGATGAATGAAGGTTGCCTAATCTAACAGATTGGGGTCTGTTAGACAGGAAGTCTAAAATCCAGTGGCAGAGTGATGTGCTGATACCCAGATGGTTGAGTTTGGATATCAGCATAGACGGAATCACTGTGTTGAATGCAGAACTAAAATCGATGAACAGCATACTCACCTATGAGTTTTGACAGTCCAGTTGGGTTAGTGCCGTGTGTAGTGCTGTTGAGATAGCGTCCTCGGTGGATCTGTTGCTACGATAAGCAAACTGGTGTGGGTCCAGCGTAGCAGGCAGGCAGGATTTCAAGTGAGAAAGAACTAGTCTTTTAAAGCACTTGGAAATTATTGGGGTGAGTGCTACAGGTCGAAAGTCATTAAAGTCTGAAGCAGTAGAATGCCTAGGCACAGGCACAATGATGGCTGACTTAAAGATAGATGGTACAGCTGCCTGGGCAAGCGAAACATTAAAGATGTGAGCGAAGACACCCGCAAGTTCCACAGCACAAGCTCTTAGCACACGGCCAGGTACACCATCAGGGCCAGCTGCCTTCCGTGCATTCACTCTGCTCAGCATGCGACTGACATCCGAAGTGGAAAGTACAAGTGGGTTGTCGTCGGTGGAAGATTTATTGAAGATATCAATATCATCTGGTCGAAACGAGCGTAGAAGTTGTTCAGCTCATCAGGGACTGAAGCACTGTTGGTAGATGGAACAAAGCTAGTTGGTTTATAATCAGTCAGGGCGTGTATTCCCTGCCACGTACGCCGAGGGTCAGAGGAGGTAAAGTGCTCCTCAATCCGGCGTTTGTAGCAGTGCTTGGCTATAGCTATTAGTCTCTTCATATTGCCAGCAACCCCAGTGGGCGGTACAGAGGACTCTTGTACCCTGAGCGCTTGTTGATTTGTTTCAGGACAGAGTTAGTGTAGGTGTCCAAGTGGATGTGTGAGACTGTGGTGGCTCGGGCAGCATACTCACTCCAGTCGGTGTGCTGGAACTGTTGCTGAAGGAAGGAGTCAGCCCCATCCATCCAGATCTTTACAGTTCTGGTTGAAGGCTTAATCCTATGCATGACTGCAGTGTATTTGGGAAGCAGGAACAAAGAAAGATAATCGGACAGTCCAAGATGGGGGAGGGGTGTTGTTTTGAAGCTGGTTAAAGTCAAACCGATGCTGAATCCGGTGTTTGTGCGGTGAATGTTAATTTCCAAAAGTGTCTGTCTGTCGTAACTGTAGTTCGCAAGAGTTATTTGCGCAAGAAAACTGGAGATAGCTAAGTACAGAAGTATAACATCACTAAAACCGGTAAGACGCTGAGCCTCGCAGTGTGATCGCGATGCCATCTTGGTCCTGGGAGACCAAGGACCATTTCCTATGGAAATCAAGGTCCCAGAATCTGGAGGAAGAGAGGAGAGGCACAGAATCCACGTTGCTCGAGGTACCCTGCAAAGTTTCCACAGTCAGTGGCAGTTTGGGGTCCCATGTCATCTGATGGTGTGGGTCCACTGTATTTTCTGAGGTCCAAGGTCAACGCAGCCGCCTACCAGGGAGATTTAGATTACTTTATGCTTCCTTATGCCTCCAAGCGAGGTGGGTTAGTGCAGTGTGTAGTGCTGTTGAGATAGCGTCCTCGGTGGATCTGTTGCTACGATAAGCAAACTGGTGTGGGTCCAGCGTAGCAGGCAGGCAGGATTTCAAGTGAGAAAGAACTAGTCTTTTAAAGCACTTGGAAATTATTGGGGTGAGTGAGGCACAAGCACAACGATGGCTGACTTAAAGATAGATGGTACAGCTACCTGGGCAAGCGAAACATTAAAGATGTGAGTGAAGACACCCGCAAGTTCCACATCACAAGCTCTTAGCACCCGGCCAGGTACACCATCAGGGCCAGCTACCTTCCATGCATTCACTCTGCTCAGCATGCGACTGACGTCCGAAGTGGAAAGTACAAGCTCGCACAAATCACTCAGAGAGAGCGGGCAGCATGCACAAAACACTCAGAGAGAGCGCGCAGATTGCACAAAACACTCAGCGAAAGCGCGCAGCACGCACAAAACCCTCAGCGAGAGCGCGCAGTTTGCACAAAACACACAGAGAGAGCGCAAAGCTCGCAAAAAAAACTCAGAGAGAGCGCGCAGTTCGCACAAAACACTCATAGAGAGCGCGCAGTTTGCACAAAACACTCAGAGGGATGCGCAAAGCTCGCAAAAAAAAAAAAAAAAAAAAAAAAAAAAACCTGAGAGAGCGCGCAGCGCGCACAAAACATTCAGCGAGAGCGCGCAGTTTGCACAAAACACACAGAGAGAGCGCGCAGCACGCACAAAACACTCAGAGAGAGCGCGCAGCACTCACAAAATTTCTGTTGAAGCCATAGCATAACTCAATGGTGAGTCAAAAGCGGCAGAGGTTACTTTTTTTTTAAAAAACCGTGACCCAGGCAAAGCTCCATATTTGTAACGGCAAATGCAAAGCTGGTTAAGGCATAACTTTGTTGGGGTTAACCTTTTGTCTGAAGTGTCTTACATAACTTCAAGTCTTGTGTGAATGTGTTCACCGGAAAAATACTCCAACAGCGCTCCGTATAACATGGATAAAACAATTATTTACAACACATACCAAGTCGACGTTAACAGAGCACGTTTTATAAATAATATAGAAGACACGGGTTAGCCTTTTTTTTGTAAGCACAGGGCTGACATTTTATGAAACACACTTTACCTTGTGTGAGCACTATATCTACAATGTTTGAATCCATTTTTAAAAAAGGTTCTTCTTTTTTGCAGCTTGAACACAACTAAATCAGATGCAGTGGGCATGTAAATTTTGCAAATTTGTGTATGAAAGAAAGGGCAACTGCTTAGACATTACAGATACAGAAACATGGTGGTTACAGCCACCAGTGAAACGCATGTTGGAGCGCTGGCCAGCCCTTTTCAGAAAGCAGCAGGTATGGTAACAAATATGTAATTTATGTAAAATAAAACATACAATCATATTAACATGAACATATTACTTCTACAAGAGTAAATGTATTTTAATTTGTGTAATCTGTTAATGTGGTACAAATCGAATTATGGCTCTATGTGTGCTGTGTTTTTCCTAAAGGTTTTTGCTGAGTTCACAAGGGTGGCAAGTAAAGATCTTGAACAAGACTTTTTTGAGGCCTTGGACAGTCACACCCCACGATTCCTTGAGATCTTTAAATCCAGGAAAGGAATTATTGGCAGTACACTTGCAGACATTGTTGCCCAAGTTGAAATTAAGGTAAGGAATCTTTTTATTACAATTTGGAATGTTACTTTTATAAGAGTGATCCAGTCACCTCCTTAATGGAACACTAGATAATATTTTTTACCTTAATTTTTTAGCTTAATTACAGCTTAAAAATCATTGTGATGCTCCACTGATCTTAGCTAGTGTTCCTTTAAGGTTGGTTAGTTTTCCTGTAGACTTGTCATCATCAACTAATTCCAAACATGAGAACCAACATTTATTTGCCATGGAGCTGCACTATTTCCCGAAAACTATTAAAGACAAATCAGTTATTTTTGTGCTGTGTAATGTTTCTTTCATTTTTAATGGTTCTTTCTAAAACCATGGAGCCCAAAGACAGACAAGTTAAACAAAACAGCACAAACACCCAATAATATTTTTTTTAGCAGATGAATCCTGTTTTAATGGGATGGTAACATATATTATAGAACACAGACACCTATGTGTTTTAACTTATAATTTATCACACATTTGTCTCATGTTTATTTTTAGATATTTTGGTTTGTTTTTTCTTAACTTGTAGATCCAGGATATTACAGCAATGTGGACTGCTGTCCTTCGTTGTCTTCCAGGTTTATCTTGGAGATTAGGCAGTGAGTACTTCAAGGTCTGTTTTGTAAGTATTACATCAAATTGTATAATTAAAATTTACTTAGTGAAGACATGAAGGTTTTGCAATAATATATTTTTTCATTATATTTACCTTTTGTCTGCAGGATTCAGATACCATCACAGATTTCATTCAGGTTCCTGATGGGTTATTGACTGTTATACCTGAAGACAGCCAGCAACCAGGTCCAAATGCCATACACTTTGAGCCATCTAGCATTAATATCATACTGGAAGGTAACGTTATGGAGAACATTGAAAACCATGCTCAAGCTATTTGCCTGACATTTGAACTACTATAAAACCTTCATTTGGACTATCCCAAAAGACTGGAGAACACATTTGACTTGCTAAACCTGGGAGTAGGCAATCTGAGCCCAAAATAATTTAAGGGATTTCTAAGTTTCGATGGACCCAGCTTTACCCTCTTATTGATGTTAGGCTCTCATTTATATGGTTTGCACTTGCAAAATGTTCTTGTGTTGTTCATAATGTGTCAAAGCACTTAAATTTATTGTGCAAAACTTTAGCTTGGTTAAGTGCATTAAACATTATTGTACATTTTTGTTTATTACACAGACTGTGCCATTTGAGTCATTCAAGAATAAAGATTACTGGAGGTTTTCTTTTAAAAAATATTTTTAATTGACTTAAATGTGGAATTAATTTTATTTTTGGGTAACTTTATGTATTTAGATAGGCTGATGTGCTCTGTGATGTAATGGAATTTGATTAAAATAAACCAGAAGTACTACTGAATAATAATTCTTTGTTGTGCTTACTTTATTTTTCTAAGGCAATCGGTTTCCTAAATTCTATTAAGTAAACAGGACTCTTGTGGAATTATGTTAACTTGGGTAACATAAGTTGGCAGTACTTAAAAATGGCAACTTACATCTATGTACTACTTAATGTCAGAACAACTCATATCAATTAAGTAAATACAGTTGCGTTTTAAGTACACTTAAATGATAGACATTAAGTTAACATAACTTCAAAATAATAGTTATATTTACTTAACTATTTCAAGGCAACCGGATTCCTAAATTCCTTTAAGTAAGATCAACTTATCACATTTTACAGTGCAAAGAAAAACCTCAGCGAGAGCCCGCAGGACGTACAAAACACTCAGCAAGAGGGTGCAGCACGCACAAAACCCTCAGCGAGAGCGCGCAGCACGCACAAAACACACAGAGAGAGAGCGCAGTTTGCACAAAATACTCAGAGAGACCGCAAAGCTCGCAAAAAAAACCTCAGACAGATCGCACAGCACGCACAAGATACTCAGAGAGATCGCAAAGCAAAAAAAACCTCAGAGAGAGCGCACAGTTTGCACAAAACACACAGAGAGATCGCAAAGCTCGCAAAAAAACCTCAGAGAGATCGCAAAGCTCACAAGAAACGCCTCAGACAGATCGCGCAGCACCCACAAAACACTCAGAGAGATCACAAAGCTCGCAAGAAAAGCCTCAGAGAGATCGAGCAGCACGCAAAAAACACTCAGAGAGATTGCAAAGCTCATAAAAAAAACCTCAGAGAGAGCCCGCAGCCCGCACAAAACACTCAGAGAGATCACAAAGCTCACAAAAAAACCTCAGAGAGATCGCAAAGCTCGCAAGAAAAACCTCAGAGAGATCGCAAAGCTCGAAAGAAAAACCTCAAACAGATCGCGCAGCATGCACAAAACACACAGAGAGATCGCAAAGCTCACAAGAAAAGCCTCAGAGAGATCGCAAAGCTCACAAAAAAACCTCAGAGAGATCGCAAAGCTCGCAAGAAAAACCTCAGAGAGATTGCGCAGCATGCACAAAACCCACAGAGAGATCGCAAAGCTCACAAAAAAAACTCAGAGAGAGCGCGCAGCACGCACAAGATACTCAGAGATCGCAAAGCTCACAAAAAAAAACCTCAGACAGATCGCGCAGCACGCACAAAACACACAGAGAGATCGCAAAGCTCACAAGAAAAGCCTCAGAGAGATCGCAAAGCTCACAAAAAAACCTCAGAGAGAGCGAGCAGCCCGCACAAAACACTCAGAGAAATCGCAAAGCTCACAAAAAAACCTCAGAGAGATCGCAAAGCTCGCAAGAAAAACCTCAGAGAGATCGCAAAGCTCGCAAGAAAAATCTCAGACAGATCGCGCAGCATGCACAAAACACACAGAGAGATCGCAAAGCTCATAAGAAAAGCCTCAGAGAGATCGCAAAGCTCACAAAAAACCTCAGAGAGATCGCAAAGCTCGCAAGAAAAACCTCAGACAGATCGCGCAGCATGCACAAAACCCACAGAGAGATCGCAAAGCTCACAAAAAAAAATCAGAGAGAGCGCGCAGCATGCACAAGATACTCAGAGATCGCAAAGCTCACAAAAAAAAACCTCAGACAGATCGCGCAGCACGCACAATACATTCAGAAAGATCGCAAAGCTCACAAAAAAAACCTCAGACAGATCGCGCAGCACGCACAAAACACACAGAGAGATCGCAAAGCTCACAAAAAAACCTCAGAGAGATCGCGCAGCCCGCACAAAACACACAGAGAGATCGCAAAGCTCACAAGAAAAGCCTCAGAGAGATCGCAAAGCTCACAAAAAAACCTCAGAGAGATCGCAAAGCTCGCAAGAAAAACCTCAGAGAGATCGCGCAGCATGCACAAAACCCACAGAGAGATCGCAAAGCTCACAAAAAAAACTCAGAGAGAGCGCGCAGCATGCACAAAACACACAGAGAGATCGCAAAGCTCACAAAAAAAACCTCAGACAGATCGCGCAGCATGCACAAAACACAGAGAGATCGCAAACCTCGCAAGAAACGCCTCAGAGAGATCGCAAAGCTCACAAAAAAACCTCAGAGAGATCGCAAAGCTCGCAAGAAAAACCTCAGAGAGATTGCGCAGCATGCACAAAACCCACAGAGAGATCGCAAAGCTCACAAAAAAAACTCAGAGAGAGCGCGCAGCACGCACAAGATACTCAGAGATCGCAAAGCTCACAAAAAAAAACCTCAGACAGATCGCGCAGCACGCACAAAACACACAGAGAGATCGCAAAGCTCACAAGAAAAGCCTCAGAGAGATCGCAAAGCTCACAAAAAAACCTCAGAGAGAGCGAGCAGCCCGCACAAAACACTCAGAGAAATCGCAAAGCTCACAAAAAAACCTCAGAAAGATCGCAAAGCTCACAAAAAAAACCTCAGACAGATCGCGCAGCACGCACAAAACACACAGAGAGATCGCAAAGCTCACAAAAAAAAACTCAGACAGATCGCGCAGCACGCACAAAACACATAGAGATCGCAAAGCTCGCAAAAAAACCTCAGAGATCGCAAAGCTCGCAAAAAAACCTCAGACAGATCGCGCAGCACCCATAAAACACTCAGAGAGATAGCAAAGCTCGCAAGAAAAGCCTCAGAGAGATCGAGCAGCACGCACAAAACACACAGAGAGATCGCAAAGCTCACAAAAAAACCTCAGAGAGATTGCGCAGCCCGCACAAAACACTCAGAGAGATCGCAAAGCTCACAAAAAAACCTCAGAGAGATCGCAAAGCTCGCAAGAAAAACCTCAGAGAGATCGCAAAGCTCGCAAGAAAAACCTCAGACAGATCGCGCAGCATGCACAAAACACACAGAGAGATCGCAAAGCTCGCAAAAAAAACCTCAGACAAATCGCGCAGCATGCACAAAACCCTCAGAGAGATCGCAAAGCTCACAAAAAAAACCTCAGACAGATCGCGCAGCATGCACAAAACACAGAGAGATCGCAAACCTCGCAAGAAACGCCTCAGAGAGATCGCGCAGCACGCACAGAACACACAGAGAGATCGCAAAGCTCGCAAAAAAACACTCAGAGAGATCGCAAAGCTCACAAAAAAACCTCAGACAGATCGCGCAGCACCCACAAAACACTCAGAGATCGCAAAGCTCGCAAGAAAAGCCTCAGAGAGATCGAACATCACGCAAAAAACACTCAGAGAGATCGCAAAGCTCACAAAAAAAACCTCAGACAGATCGCGCAGCACGCACAAAACACTCAGAGAGATCACAAAGCTCACAAAAAAAACATCAGAGAGATGGCGCAGCATGCACAAAACACAGAGAGATCGCAAAGCTCACAAAAAAAAAACATCAGAGAGATGGCGCAGCACGCACAAAACACACAGAGAGATTGCAAAGCTCACAAGAAAAGCCTCAGAGAGATCGCAAAGCTCACAAAAAAACCTCAGAGAGATCGCAAAGCTCGCAAGAAAAACCTCAGAGAGATCGCAAAGCTCGCAAGAAAAACCTCAGACAGATCGCGCAGCATGCACAAAACACACAGAGAGATCGCAAAGCTCACAAGAAAAGCCTCAGAGAGATCGCAAAGCTCACAAAAAAACCTCAGAGAGATCGCGCAGCATGCACAAAACCCACAGAGAGATCGCAAAGCTCACAAAAAAAACTCAGAGAGAGCGCGCAGCACGCACAAGATACTCAGAGATCGCAAAGCTCGCAAAAAAAACCTCAGACAGATCGCGCAGCATGCACAAAACCCTCAGAGAGATCGCAAAGCTCACAAAAAAAACCTCAGACAGATCGCGCAGCATGCACAAAACACACAGAGATCGCAAAGCTCACAAAAAAAAACCTCAGACAGATCGCAGCACGCACAAAACACTCAGAGAGATCGCAAAGCTCACAAAAAAAACCTCAGACAGATCGCGCAGCATGCACAAAACACAGAGAGATCGCAAAGCTCGCAAGAAACGCCTCAGAGAGATCGCGCAGCACGCACAAAACACACAGAGAGATCGCAAAGCTCGCAAAAAAACACTCAGAGAGATCGCAAAGCTCACAAAAAAACCTCAGACAGATCGCGCAGCACCCACAAAACACTCAGAGAGATCGCAAAGCTCGCAAGAAAAGCCTCAGAGAGATCGAACATCACGCAAAAAACACTCAGAGAGATCGCAAAGCTCACAAAAAAAAAACATCAGAGAGATGGCGCAGCACGCACAAAACACTCAGAGAGATCGCAAAGCTCACAAGAAAACCTCAGAGAGATCTCGCAGCACGCACAAAACACACAGAGAGATCACAAAGCTCACAAAAAAAACATCAGAGAGATGGCGCAGCATGCACAAAACACACAGAGAGATTGCAAAGCTCACAAAAAAAAAAACATCAGAGAGATGGCGCAGCACGCACAAAACACTCAGAGAGATCGCAAAGCTCACAAAAAAAAAAACATCAGAGAGATGGCGCAGCACGCACAAAACACACAGAGAGATTGCAAAGCTCACAAGAAAAGCCTCAGAGAGATCGCAAAGCTCACAAAAAAACCTCAGAGAGATCGCAAAGCTCGCAAGAAAAACCTCA